>NW_027202779.1:0-157896 GCF_024711535.1 Dipodomys merriami | reverse complement strand
CTATCCCTAAACCTAACCCGCAACCTAACCCTAAACCTCACCCTAATTCTCACCCTAACCCTAACTCTACCCCTAAACCTCACCCTAACCCTCTCCCTCACGCTCACCCTCTCCCTCAGTGTAACCCTAAGCCTAACCCTAACCCTAACCCTAACCCTCACACTAACTCTAACCCTTACCCTCACCCTAACCCTCAACCTAACCCTAACCCTCACGCTCACTGTAACCCTAACCCTTACCCTCACCCTAACCCTAACCTTCACCCTCACACTCACCCTCAGCGTAACCCTAAGCTTAAGCCCAACCCTAACCCTAAACCTCACCCTCACCCTAACACTCACCCTAACCCTAACTCTAACACTAAACCTAACCCTCATCCTCAGCCTCACCCTAACCCTAACTCTAACCCTAAACCTCACCCTCACCCTAACTCTAACCCTAAACATAACCCTAAACCTCACCCTAAGCCTAACCATAAATCTCACGCTCATCCTAGCCCTCAACCTAACCATAATCCTTACCGTAATACTAATCCTAACCCTCCCCTAACCCTAACCTTAAGCCCCACCCTAATCCTCAACCACACCCTCACACTCAGCCTAACCCTAAGCCTAACCCAAACCCTAACGCTAACCCTAACCCTCACCGTAAACCTAACCCTATCCCTAACGCTAACCCTAAACCTAAACCTAACCCTAATCCTCAGCATCATCCTCACCCTAACCCAAACCCTAAACCTAACCCTCACCCTAACCCTAAGCCTAAGCCTAACATAACCATAACCCTCACACTAACCCTCACCCTAACCCTAACCCTAAGCCTAACTTAACCCTAAACCTAAACCTCACCCTATCCCTAACTCTAACATTAATCCTAACCCTAACCCTCACCCTCAGCCTCACCCTAACCCTAACTCTATCCTTAACCCTAACACTAAACCTCACCCTAAGCCTAAGCCTAACCCTAACCCTCACCGTAACCGTAACACTAACCCTAACCCTAAAAATAACCCTAACCCTATCCCTATCCCTCACCCTAACCATAACCCTCACCTTAACCCTAACCCTCACCATAACACTTACCCTCACTCTAACACTAACCTAACCCTCACACTAACCCTCACACTAAACCTAACCCTCACCCTAATCCTAAACCTCACCCAAACCCTAACCCAAACCCTCACCCTCACTGTAGCCCTCACCCTAATCCTGATTCTAACCCTCACCCTCACCCTAAACCTAACCCTCATCCTCACACTAAACCTCACACTGACCCTAACCCTAATCCTCAATCTAACCCTCACCCTACCTCTAACCCTAATCCTTACCCTAACCCTAAACTGAACTTTAACACTCACCCTAATCTTAACCTTCACCCTCAGCCTAAACCATACCTTTACCCTTAGCATCTTCCTCACCCTGAACCTAACCCTAACCCTAAACCTCATCCTAACCCTCACCCTCACCCTAAACCTAACCCTCATCCTCACACTAAACCTCACACTGACCCTAACCCTATTCTTCAATCTAAAACTCACCCTACCTCTAACCCTAACCCTTAGCCTAACCCTAAACTGAACTTTAACCCTCACCCTTATCTTAACCTTCACCCTCAGCCTAAACCATACCTTTACCCTTAGCATCTTCCTCACCCTAAACCTCACCCTAACCCTAAACCTCATCCTAAACCTGACCCTAACAATAAACCTAACCATCCCCCTAACCCTAGCCCTCACCCTCAACCTCAAGCTCAGCCTATCCCTAAGCATAAGCCTAAGCCTAAGCCTAACCCTCACCCTCACTGTAACTCTAACCCTAACCCAAACAATAAAACTAATCCTAAGCCTAAACCTAACCCTAACCCTAACCCTACCCTAATCCTAACACTCACCCTCACCCTTACCCTAACCCTAATCCTTACTCTAACACTCACCCTAATGCTAAACCTCACCCTTACAATAAACCTAACCCTCATCCTAACACTCACCATAACCCTCACCCTAATACTAAACCACACCCTAAGCCTAACACTGACTCACCCTCACCCAAGCCCTCACCCTAACACTAATTCTAACCCTAACCCTCACCTTAACCCTAACCTTCATCCTCAACCTAAACCTCACACTAACCATAACCCTAATCCTCAATCTAACCCTCACCCTAACCCTAACCCTAACCCTAAACCTCACCCTAAACCTCACACTAACCCTAACCCTCACCCTCACCCTCAACTTCACCGTAACTCTAACCCTAACAATAACACTAACCCTAACCCTAACCATAACCCTATCCATAACCCTAAACCTCATTGTAACCCTAACCCTAACACTAACACTAACCCTAACCCTAAACCTAACCCGAAACCTAAAACTAATCCTCAGCCTCACCCTCACCCTAACCAAACCCTAACCCTAAACCTCACCCTAACCCTAAGCCTAACCCTAACCCTAACCCTTATCCTCACACTCACCCTCATCCCAACCCTTATCCTAAATCTAACCCTATCCCTAACCTTAACCCTCACCCTAACCCTCAACCTAGCCCCTACCCAAACCCTATTCCTAAACCTAAACCTCATCCTAACCCTCAGGCTAACCCTAACCTTAACCCTCACCCTAAACCTAAACCTATCGCTCACCCACATGCTGGGCCTAAGCCTAAGCCAAAGCCTAAGCCTAACCCTAACCCTAAGCCTCGGCCTAATCCTAAACCTAACACTAACTCTAACTCTAAACCTAAACCTCACCCTCATCCTAACCCTAACTCTAACCCTAACCCTAAACCTAAACCTCATCCTAACCCTAAAACTAACAATAACCCTAACCCTAACCCTAACCCTATCCTAAACCTAACGCTAAAACTAACCCTAACCCTAACCCTAACTCTAAACCTAACCCAAACTCTAACCCTAACCCTAACCCTAACACTCACACTAACCCTAACCCTCACCCTAATACTAAACCACACCCTAAGCCTAACCCTAACACTCACCCTCACCCAAACCCTAACCCTAACCCTCACCCTAACCCTAATTTTAACCGTAACCCTCACCCTAACCCTAAACTTAACCAAACCCTAACTCTCACGCTAACACTAACCCTAACCCTCACCAAAACCCTAACATTCACCCTCACCCTCACTCGCAGCCTAACCCTAAGCCTAAGCCTAAACTTAACCCTCACACTCACCCTAACCCTTACCCTAATCTTAAACCTAACCCTAAGCCTAAGCCTCACCCTCACCCTAACCCTCACCCTAAACCTAACTCTAACAATAACCCTAAACCTAAACCTCAACCTAAGCCTCACACGTACCCTAAATTTAATCCTAAACCTCACCTGATCCCTAACCCTAACTCTAAGCCTAACCCTAACACTAAACCTCAAATTGACCCTAAACCTAACCCTCACCCTCACCTTAACCTTAACCCTAAGCCTAACCCTAACAATAACCCTCACCCTCACGGTAACACTAAACCTAACCCTAAACCTAACCCTAACCCTAAAACTCACACTCGCCATAACCCTAAACTTCATCCTAACCCTCACCCTAACCATAACCCTAAACCTAAACCTTAATCTAACACTAACCCTAAACCTAATCCTCAACCTAAAACTCACCCTAACCCTAACTCTATCCCTAAATATCACCCTCACCCTTACCCTAACCCTAACAATCACCCTCACACTAGCCCTCACCCTAACCCTAATCCTAAACCTAACGCTCATCCTAACCCTCCCCATAAACCTAACCCTAACCCTCACCCTAACCCTAACCCGCACCATCACCCTCCAATCAGCCTAACCCTAAGCCTAACCCTAAGCCTAACCCTAAACCTAACCCTTTCCCTCACACTCACCTGCACCCTCACCCTCTCCATAATTCTAACCCTAGCCCTAACCCTAACCCTAAACCTCACGCTCACCCTAAACCTAACCCTAACCCTCACCCTCACCCTATCCCTAACACTAACCCTAACGATAACCCTCACCCTAAGCCTCCCTCTAACCCTATATCTAACCCTAAACCTCACCCTCACCCTAACCCTAACCCTAACCCTTAACCCCACCCTAACCCTAAACCTAACCCTCCACCGCACCCTCACCCTCACCATAACTTGAACCTTAACCCTAACAATAACACTAATCCTAACCCTAACCATCACCCTAACCCTAATCCTCAAGCCCACTCTCACCCTCAGCCTAACCCTAAGCCTAAACATAACCCTCACCCTAATCCTCATACTCATGGCACCCTAAACCTAATCCTAAACCTAACCCTATCCCTAAACCTCAACCTAACCTTCTCCCACACCCTAACCCTAACACTAACCCTAACCCTAAACCTCACCCTAACCCTCCACCTAAACCTAACTCTAACCCTAAACCTCACCCTCACCCTAAAAATAAACCTAATCCTAACCCTAATCCTCACAACCACCCTCACCCTCAGCCTAATCCTAACCATAACCACAACACTAACCCTCACCGTAACATTAAACCTAACCCTAACACTAACACTAACCCTAACACTAAACCAAACCCTAAACCTAAACCTAAACCTAACCCTAATGCTCAGCCTCACCCTCACCCTAACCAAACCCTAACACTAACCCTCACCCTAACCCTAAGCCTAAGCCTAAACCTAACACTAACCCTCACACTCACCCAAACCCTAACCCAAACCCTAAAACTAAACCTATCCCTAACCCTAAACCTCAACCTAACCCTCACCCTAGCCCTCACCTTAAACAAAATCCAAACCCTAAACCTCATCCTAACCCTCACCTTAACAATAACCCTAACCCTCACCCTCATGCTCAGCCTAAGCCTAAGCCTAAGCCTAACCATAACACTAACCCAAACCCTATTCCTAACCCTAAAAGGATCCCTAAATCTAACCCTAATACTCACCTCACCCTAACCCTAACTCTAACTCTAACCATAAACCTAAACCTCATCCTCATCCTAAACCTAACCCTAACCCAAACCCTCACCCTCACTGTAACAGTAACCCTAACCCTACGAATAACCCTAACCCTAACCCTACCCTCACCCTAACCATAACGCTCACTTTAAACCTCACGCTCACCCTTACATTTACCCTCACCTTAACACTAACCCTAACACTAACAATAATGCTCACACTAACCCTAATGATCACCCCAACCCTAAACGTCACCCTAACACTAACACTGAACCTCAACCTCAGCCTAGCCCTCACCCTAACTCTAATCCTCATCCTCACCCTAAAACTCACACTGACCCTAACACTAATCCTCAATATAACCCACACCCTCACCCTAACCATAAACCTAATTCTCAACCTAACCCTAAACCTCACACTTACCGTAACCCTCATCCTCAGCCTGACCCTCAACTTTATCCTTACCGTCACCCCCACCCTAACCCTCACCCTAACCCTAACCCTCACCCTAACCCTAACTCTACCCCTAAACCTCACCCTCACCCTAACCCTAACTCTAACCCTAACCCTAACACTAAACCTCACCCTAAACCTAACCCTAAACTTTACCCTCACCCTCACCGTAATCGTAACCCTAACCTAACCGAAACAATAACCGTATCCGTAACCCTAACCCTCACCCTAACCATAACCCTCACCCTAACATTAACCCTAACCCTTACCCTCACCCTCACCGTAATCGTAACACTAAGCTAACCCTAACACTAACCCTAACCCTAAAGCTAACCCTCGCACTAACCCTAACACTCACTCTAATCCTAAACCCCACCCTAAAATTAACACTAACTCTAACACTCACCCTCACCCTAGCCCTCACCCTAACCCTAATCCAAACACTCACTATCACCCTAACCATAATCGTAACCCTAACCCTCAACCTAACCCTTACCCTCACCCTCACCATAACCCTAACCCTCATCCTAACCCTATCCCAAACCCTAACCCTAAAATTAACCGAACCCTAACTCTCACCCTAAACCAAACACTAACCCTCACCCTAACCCTTACCCTCACACTCACCCTCACTCTCAGCCTAACCCTAAGCCTAAGCCTAACCCTAACTCTAACCCTCACACTCACCCTAACACTTACCCTAATCCTAATCCTAACCCTAAGCCTAACCCTCACCCTCATAATAACCCTCACATTAACCCTAACTCTAACACTAACCCTAACCCTAACCCTCACCCTCAGCCTCAACCTTACACTAACTCTAACCCTAAACCTCATCCTCACCCTAAACCTAACCCTAACCCTAATCTTAACCCTAATCCTCATCCTAACCCTCACCCTAACCCTCACCCTAACCCTAAACGTAACCTGAACCCTAACACTAACCCTAAACCAAGCCCTCACCCTCACCCTAACCCTAAACCTCACTCTCTCCCTCACCCTCAGTGTAATGCTTAGCCTAATCCTAACCCTATCCTTAACCCTCACACGCACAATAATGCTTACCCAAACCCTAATCCTAACCCTAATCCTAAACTTCACCCTCAGCCTCACCTTAACCCTAAGTCTAACCCTAAACCGCACCCTCACCCTAACCCTAAACGTAACCCTAACCCTAAACCTCACCCTCACCCTAGCCCTTACCTTGACCCTCATCCTAAACCTAAGCTTCATCCTAACCCTCCCCCTAACCCTAACCATAACCCTCCCCCTAACCCTAACCTAACCCTCACACTAACCCTAACCCTCTCCCTCAACCTCACCCTCAGCCTAACCCTAAACCTAACGCTAAACCTAACCCTAACACACACACTCACCCTCACCCTAACCCTAATCCTAACCCTAACACTAAACCTAACCCAAACCCTCCCCCTAACTCTCACTCTAAACCTAAGCCTAACACTAACCCTAAACCTAACCCTCAACATAACCCTCACCCTAACCCTAACTCTAACCCTAAACCTCACCCTCACACTAACACTAACTCTAACCCTAACCCAAACTCTAAACCTCACCCTAAACCTAACCCTCACCCTCACCCTCAACCTCACCATAACTCTAAAACTAACCCTAAAAATAACACTAAACCTAACCCTAACCCTA
Organism: Dipodomys merriami; assembly: GCF_024711535.1. NCBI lineage: Eukaryota > Metazoa > Chordata > Mammalia > Rodentia > Heteromyidae > Dipodomys > Dipodomys merriami. Next base: position 150,856 of record NW_027202779.1, on the reverse strand, counting down.
AACCTAATCCTAAGCCTCACCCCCACCCCCACCCTCACCCTCAGCCTAACCCTAACCCTAACACTAACACTAACCCTAGACCTCACCATAACCCTAACCCTAACCCTCACACTAACCCTCACCCTAACCCTAGCCCTAACCATAAACATCACCCTAACACTAACCCTAAACCTCGCACTCACACTAGCTCTCACCATAACCATAATCCTAACACTAATCCTCATCCTAACCCTCACCCTCACCCTAACTCTGACCCTAATCCTCACCCTAACCCAAACCCTAACCGTAAACCTCAATCTAACCCTAACCCTAAACATCATATTCAACCTAGCCCTCACCCTAACCCTAATCCTAAACCTAACATATATCCTAACCCTAGCCATAACCCTAACCCTAACCCTCACCCTAACCCTAAACCTAACCCTCACCCTCTCCCTCAGCTTAACACTAAGCCTAACCCTAACACTAACCCTAACCCTCACACTCACCCTAAACCTAACCCTAATCCTCATCCTAACCCTCACCTTCACCCTAACCCTCACCCTAACCCTAACCCTAACACTAACCTTAAACCAAACACTAAACCTAACCTTAACCTTAATACTAACCCTAACCCTAACATTTGACCTAATCCTCCCCCTAACCCTAAATATAATCCTAAAACTCACCCTCACCCTAACCCAAATACTAACCCTAAACCTCACCCTAACCCTAACACTCATGCTCACTGTAACCCTAACCCATGTCCTAACCCTCACCCTAACCCTAACCCTAAACCTCACCCAAACAGTAATCCCATCCCTCACCCTCAACCTAGCCCTCACCCGAACCCTAATCCTAACCCTAACCCTCACCCTAACACTAAACCTAACCCTCATCCTAATCCTAAGCCTAACCCTAACCCTCACTGTAACCCTAAACCTAACATTCACCCTAACCCTAAACTTAACCCGAACCCAAACGCTCACCCTAAACCTACTCCTAACTCTCACCCTAACCCTAACCCTCACCCTCACCCTCACCCTAAGCGTAAACCTAAGCCTAAACCTAACCCTAACCCTAAACCTCACACTCACCCCAACGCTTACCCTAATCCTAATCCTAACACAAAGCCTTCCCCTCACCCTTACACTAATCCTCACTGTAACCCTAACTCTAACACTAACCCTAACCATCACCCTAACCCTCAGCCTCACCCTAACCCTAACTCTAACCCTAAACATCAACCTCACCCTATTCCTAACCATAAACCTAACCAAAAACTTCACCCTAACCCTAACCCTAAACCTCACCCTCAACCTAGCCCTCACCCTAACCCTAAAACTAAACCTCTTCCTAACCCTCACCCTAACACTAACACTAACCCTCACCCTCACCTCACCCTCACCCTAACACTAACGCTAACCCTAACCCTCAACCGAACCCTAACACTCACCCTCACTGTAACCCTTACCCTAACCATCACCCTAACCCTAAACTTAACCTGAACCCTAACTATCACACTAACCCTAACCATAACACTCACCCAAACCGTAATCCTCAACCTCACCCTCACCTTCAGCCTAACACTAAGCCTAACCCTAAAACTAACCCTCACACTCACCCTAACCCTAACTCTACTCCTAATCCTAACACTAACCCTAAAACTCACCCTTACCTTAACCCTCACCTAAAGCCTAACCCTAACATTAAACCTAACCCTAAACCTAAACTTAATCTTAACCTCACCCTAAACCTCACACTAACCCTAACACTAATCCTCCATCTAACCCTCACCCTCAATCTCACCCTAGCCCTCACCCTAACCCTAACCCTCATCCTCACCCTAAACCTCACACTAACCCTAACACTAATCCTCAATCTAACCTTCACCCTCACCCTAAACCTAACACTAACCCTCAACCTTAAACAAACCCTCACCCTTACCATAACCCTCACCCTCAGCCTAAAACTCACCTTTACCCTTACCGTCACCCCCACCCTTACCCTCACCCTAACCCTACACCTCACCGTGACCCTAAGCCTACCCCTAAACCTCACCCTCACCCTAACCCTAACTCTAACCCTAACCCTAACACTAACCCTCACCCTATCCCTAACCCTAACCCTCACCCTCAACCTCATGCTCACCCTAACCCTAAGCCTAAGCCTAAAACTTACCCTAACCCTCACCCTCACCCTAGCCCTCACCCTAACCCTAATCCTAACCCTAAACCTCATTCTAACCCTCACCCTAACCCTAAACCTAACCATCACACTAACCCTAATCCTCACCCCCACCCTAACCCTCATCCTAACCCTCACCCTAACCCTAACCCTAACCATCACCCTAACCCTAATCCTCAACCTCACCCTCACCTTCAGCCTAACACTAAGCCTGAGCCTAACTCTAACCCTAAGCCTCACACTCACCCTAACCCTTACCCTAATCCTAATCCTAAACCTAAGCCTAACCCTCACCCTCACCCTCACATTCACCCTAACCCTCACGCTAACCCTAACACTAACCCTAAACCCAACTCTCAACCTTAGCCTCACCCTTACCCTAACTCTAAACCTAAACCTCACCCTCACCCGAACCCTAACTCTAACCTTAACACTAAAACTAAACCTCACCCTAACCCTAACCCTAAACCTCACCCTCACCATAACCATAACCCTCACCCCAACCCTAAAAATAAACCTCACCCTCATTTTAAACCTAACACTAACCCAAATCCTAATCCTAACACTAACCCTAAACCTCACCCTCACCCTAACCCTCACCTTAAGCATAACCCTAACATTAATCCTAACCCCAAACATAACACTAAACGTCAACCTTATCCTAAACCTCACACTAATCCTAACACTAATTCTCAATCTAACCCTCACCCTCAATCTCACCCTAGCCCTCACACTAACCCTAACCCTTATCCTCACCCTAAACCTCGAACTAATCCTAACCCTAATCCTCAATCTAACCCTCACCCTCACCCTCACCCTAACACTAACCCACACCCAAAACCTAACCCTCACCCTTACCATAACACTTAACCTCAACCTAAACCTCACCTTTACCCCTACCTTCACACCCACCCTAATCCTCACCCTAACCCTACCTCTCACCCTGAACCTCACCCTAAAACTCACCCTCATCCTAAACCTAACTCTAACACTAACCCTAACACTAAACCTCACCCTACCCCTAAGGCTAACCCTCACCCTCAACCTCATGCTCAGCCTAACCCTAAGCCTAAGCCTAAACCTTACCCTTAACCTCACCTTCACCCTAGCCCTCACCCTAACCCTAATCCTAAACCTAACCCTCATACTAACCCTCACCCTAACCCTAACCTTAACCATCACCCTAACCCTAATCCTCAGCCCCAACATCACCATCAGCCTAACCCAAAACCTAACCCTAACCCGCACACTCACCCTCACCCTCACCCTAATCCTAACCCTAACCTAACCCTAACACTAATCCTCAACCTAACCCTCAACCTAACATTAACCCTAACACTAACCCTAACATTAACGCTCGACCTAACCCTCCAACTAACCCTAAATCTAACCCTAAACCTCACCCTAACCCTAAACCTCACCCTCACCCTCACCATAACTTTAAACCTAACACTAACATAACTCTAATCCTAACCCTAAACCTAACCCTAATCCTAACCCTAATCCTAACACTCACCCTCACCCTAACCATAATCTTTTTTTTTAATTTAATTTTTTTTTATTTGAGAACATACTGTACAGATGGGCTACAATTACATGGGCAGGATAATGCATACATTTCTTACCAAGCCTAACCCTCATCCTAACCCTAAACCAAACCCTAACCCTAACCCTAAACCTTACCCTAACACTAACCATAAACCTCACCCTCACTCTAGCCCTCACCCTAACCCTTATCCTAACCATAACCCTCACCCTAACCCTAAACTTAACTGAACCCTAACTCTCACCCTAACCCTAACCCTAACACTCACCTTAACCCTAACCCTCAACCTCAGCCTCACTCTCAGCCTAACCCTAACCCTAAGCCTAAGCCTAAGCCTAACCCTAAACCTCACCTTCACCCTAACCCTCACCTTAAGCCTAAGCCTAACATTAATTGTAACCCTAACCCTAACCCTAAACCTCATCCTCACCCTAAAACTCACACTAACCCTAACACTAATCCTCAATCTAACCCTCACCCTCAACCTCACCCTAGCAATCACCCTAACCCTAACCCTCATCCTCACCCTAAAACTCACACTAACCCTAACACTAATCCTCAATCTAACCCTCACCCTCAACCTCACCCTAGCAATCACCCTAACCCTAACCCTCATCCTCACCCTAAACCTCACACTAACACTAACACTAATCCTCAATCTAACCCTCACCCTCACCCTAACCCTAACCCTAACCCTCACCCTAAACCTAACTCTCACCCTTACCATAACCCTAACCCTCAGCCTAACCCTCACCTTTACCCTTACCGTCAACCCTACCCTAACACTCACCCTAAACCTAACTCTCACCCTTAACATAACCCTCACCCTCAGCCTAACCCTCACCTTTACCCTTACCGTCAACCCTACCCTAACACTCACCCTAACCCTACCCCTCACCCTGACCCAATACCTACTCCTAAACCTCACCTCACCCTAATCCTAACCCTAACCATAATCCTAACATTAAACCTCACCCTATCCCTAACCCTAAACCTCACCCTCAACCTCATGCTCAGCCTAACCCTAAGCCTAAGCCTAACCCTTAACCTAACCCTCACCCTCACCCTAGCCCTCACCCTAACCCTAATCCTAACCCTATCCCCCATCCTAACCCTCACCCTAACGCTAACCCTAACCATCACCCTAACCCTAATCCTCACCTCCACCCTCACCCTCAGCTTCACCCTAAGCCTAAGCCTAACCCTAACCCTAACACTCACACTCACCCTCACCCTAACCCTAATCCTAACCCTAATCCTAACCCTAACCCTGAACATCAACCTAAACCTCACCTTAACCTTAACCCTAACACTAAACCTAACATTAACGCTCGACCTAACCCTCCAACTAACCCTAAATTTAACCCTAAACCTCACGCTCACCCTAACTCTAATCCTAACCCTAACCCTAAACCTAATCCTAAGCCTAACCCTAACCCACACCCTCACACTCAGCCTCACCCTCACCATAACTGTAACCCTAACCCTAATAACACTAATCCTAACCCTAAACCTAACCCTAAACCTAACCCTAATTCTAACACTCACCCTCACCCTAACCATAATCTTAAATGTAACCCTCATCCTAACCCTAAACCAAACCCTAACCCTAACCCTAAACCTTACGTAAAACTAACCCTAAACCTCACCCTCACCCTAAATCTAATTCTAACCCAAACCTTCACCATAACCCTAAACTTAACCGAACCCTAACTCTCACCCTAACACTAACCCTAACCCTCAACTTAACCCTTACCCTCAAACTCACCCTCATTCTCAGCCTAACCCTAAGCCTAAGCCTAACACTATCCCTAACCCTAAGAATCACCCTAACCCTTACCCTAATCCTAATCCTAACCCTAAGCCTAACCCTCACCCTCACCCTCACTCTCACCCTACCCTCACCCTAACCCTAATTCTAACACTAACCCTAAACCCAACCCTCAACCTCAGCCTCACTCTTACCCTAACTCTAAACCTAAACCTCACCCTCACCCTAAGCCTAACTCTAACACTAACCCTAACACTAAACCTCACCCTAAACCTAATCCTAACCCTCACCCTCACCATAACCATAACCCTACCCCTAACCCTAACAATAACCCACACCCTCACTGTAACCCTAAACCTAACCCTAACCCTCACCCTAAACCTAACTCTCACGCTCACCGTAACCCTAACACTAATCCTAAACCTCACCCTAAACCTAAACCTAAACCTCACCCTAACCCTAACCCTAACTCTCACCCTCACCCTAGCTCTCACCCTAACCCTAAGACTAACCCTAGTCCTCATCCTAACCCTCACCCTAACCCTAACCCTAACCCTAACCCTCACTCTAATCCTAACCCTAACCCTTACCCTAAATCTAACCCTAACCCTAACCCTCACTGTAACCCTAACCCTAACCCTAACCCTAACCCTAAACTTAACCCGAACCCTAAATCTCACCCTAAACCTACCCCTAATTCTCACCCTAACCCTAATCATCACCCTCACCCTCACAGTAAGCCTAACCCTAAGCCTAACCCTAAACCTAACCCTAACCCTCAAAGTCACCCTAACCCTTTCCCTATGTCTAATCCTAACATTAAGCCTTACCCTCACCCTCACCCTAACCCTCAACATAAGGCTAACTCCAAGATTAACCCTAACCCTAACCCTCACCCTCATCCTCACCCTAACACTAACTCTAACACTAAACCTCAGCCTCATCCTAACCCTAACCCTAACCCTAACCCTAAACCTCACCCTCACCCTAACTCTAAACCTCACACTCACCCTAGCCCTCACCCTCAACCTAATCCTAACCCTCACCCTCACACTAAGTCCATACTTAACCGAACCTTAAATCTCACCCTAACCCTAACCCTAACCATCACCCAAACCCTAACCCTCACCCTCATCCTCACTCTCAGCCTAACCCTAAGCCTAAGCCTTACCCTAACCCTAACCTTCACACTCATCCGAACCCTTACACTAATCCTAATCCTAAACCTTAGCCTAAACCTCACCCTCACCCTAACCCTAACTCTAGCAATAACCCTAAACCTAACCCTCAACCTTACCCTAACTCTAACCCTAACCCTAACACTGAACCTCACCCTAACCCTAACCCTATCCCTCACCCTCACAGTAACCATAACCCTAAAACTAACAATAACCCTAACCCTAAACCTCACCCTAACCATAACCTTCACCCTAACATTAACCCTCACCCTAACACTTACCCTCACCCTAACACTAACCCTAACCCTCACACTAAATCTCACACTAACCCTAACCCTCAACGTAATCCTAAACCTCACCCTAATCCTAATCTTAACTCTAAACCTCACCCTCACCCTAGCCCCCAACCTAAACCTAATTCTAACCCTCACCCTCACCCTTATCTTAACCCTCAACCTCAGCCTAAACCTCACCTTTACCCGTACCATCATCTTCACCCTAACCGTCACCCTAACCCTAAACCTCATCCTAACCCTCAACCTAAACTTAAACCTAACCATCACCCTAACCCTAACCCTCACTGTCAACCTCATGCTCAGCCTAACCCTAAGCCTAAGCCTAAGGCTCACTCTAACACTCACCCTCACCCTAACCCTAACCCTAACCATCACCCTAAACCTAATACTCACCCCCACCCTCACCCTCAGCATAACCCTAACCCTAAGCCTAACCCGAAACCCTAATCCTCACATACCCTCACCATAAGCCTAATCCTAATCCTAACCCTAACCCTAACCCTAAACATCGACCTAAACCTCACCCTAACCTTAACCCTAACACTAATCCTAACCCTAACCCTCGACCTAACCCTCCCCCTAACCCTAAATCTAATCCTAAAACTAACCATCACCTTAACCCTAATCCTAACCCTAACACTCACCCTAACCCTCACCCTCACTCTAAACCTAACCCTCATCCCAACCCTCAACCCTTACCCTAACCCTAAACCTAAATCTCACCTAAACACTAACCCTAACCATCACCCTCACCCTAGCCCTCACCCTAACCCTAATTCTGACCCTAATCCTCACCCTAACCCTCAACCTAACCCTAACCTCACGCTCACCGTATCCCTAACCCTAACCCGCACCGTAACCCTAAACTTAACCCGAACCCTAACTGTCACCCTAACCCTACCCCAACTCTCACCGTAACACTAACACTCACACTCACCCTCACCCTCAGCCTAACCCTAATCCTAAGCCTAAACCTAAACCTAACCTCACACTCACCCTAACCCTTACCCTAAACCTTATCCTAACACTAAGGCTAACCCTTACCCTCACCCTAAACCTTACGGTAACCGTAACTATAACACTGACCTAACAGTAACCCTCACCGTCACCCTAACCCTAACCCTAAACCTCACACTAACCCTAACCCTAACCCTAATCCTCAATCTAACCCTCACCCTAACCCTAACCCTAACCCTAAACCTAACCCTAACCCTCACCCTTATCTTAACCCTCACCCTCAGCCTAAACCTGAACTTTACCCTTACCAACATCCTCACCATAACCCTCACCCTAACCCTAAACCTCATCCTAACCCTAACCCTAAACGTAATCCTAACCATCACTCTAACCCTAAACCTCACCCTCAATCTCTTGCTCATCCTAACCCTAAGCCTAAGCCTAGCCCTAACCCTAACCTTCACACTCACCCTAACCCTTACACGAATCCTAACTCTAACACTAAGCCTAACCCTAACCCTCACCCTCAGCCTCAACCTAAACCTAACTCTAACCCTAAACCTCACCCTCACCCTAACCCCAACCCTAAACCTCACCCGAAACCTCAGCCTAACCCAAACCCTAAACCTGACCATCACCCTCACCCTAACCCTAACCCTAATCCTCACCCCCAACCTCAACCTCAGCCTAACCCTAAGCCTAAGCCTAACTCTAACCCGAACCCTTACATACCCTCACCCTAACCCTAACACTAACCCTAACCCTAACCCTAACCCTAAACCTCAACCTAACCCTCGCCCTAACCTTAACCCTAACACTGAACCTAACCCTAACCCTCGACCTAACCCTCCCCCTAACCCTAAACCTAACCCTAAAACTCACCCTCACCCTAACGCAAATCCTAACCCTAACCCTAAACCTCAGCCTCACTGTTACCCTAACCCTCAACCTAACCCTAACCGAAACCCTAACCCTAACCCTAAACCTTAACCTAACACTAACTCTAATCCTCAGCATCACCCTAGCCCTCACCCTAACTCTAATCCTAACCCTAACCCTCACCCTAACCATAAACTTAACCGAACCCTATATCTCACCCTAACCCTAACCCTAACCCTCACCTTAACCCAAAACCTCACCCTCACCCTCACTCTCAGCCTAACCCTAAGCCTAAGCATAACACTAACCCTAACCCTCACAGCCACCTGAACCCTTACACTAATCCTAATCCTAACCCTAAGCCTAACCCTCACCCTCACTCTCACCCTCACCCCAACCCTCACCCAAACCCTAACACTAACCCTAAACTTAACCCTCAACCTCAGCCTCCCCCTTACCCTAACTCTAACCCTAAACCTCACCCTCACCCTCAGCCTAACACTAAGCCTAACTCAATCCCTAACCCTAACCCTCATCCTATCCCTCACACTAACCCTAACCCTAATCCTAATGCTAACCCTAACCCTAAACCTCACCTTCACCCTAACCCTCAACTTAAGCCTAACCCTAACATTAATCCTAACCCTAACCCTAACCCTAAACCTCATCCTAAACCCTAAACATCACACTAACCCTCACACTAATCTTCAACCTAACCCTCAACCTAACATTAACCCTAACACTAACCCTAACATTAACGCGCGACCTAACCCTACAACTAGCCCTAAATATAACCCTAAACCTCCCCCTCATCCTAACCCTAATCCTAAACTTAACACTAAACCTCACCCTAACCCTAAACCTCACCCTCACCCTCACCCTCACCCTCACCATAACTCTAACCCTAACACTAACAATAACACAAATCCTAACCCTAAACCTAACCCTTACCCTAACGATAATCCTAACACTCACCCTCACCCTAACCATAATCTTAACCCTAACCCTCAACCTAATCCTAACCCTCACCCTCACTGTAACCATAACCCTCATCCTATCCCTAACCCAAACCCTAACCCTAACGATAAACCTTACCCTAACACTAAGCCTAACCCTCACCCTCACCCTAGCCCTCACTCTAAACCTAATCCAAACCCTAAACCTCACCCTAACCCTAAACATAATAGAACCTTAACTCTCACCCTAACACTAACCCTAAACTTCACCGTAACCTTAACCCTCACCCTCACCCTCAATCTCAGCCAAAACCTAAGCCTAAGCCTAACCCTAACCATAAACATCACACTCACCCTAACCCTTACCCTAATCCGAATCCTAACCCTAAGCCTAATCCTAACCCTCACCCTCAAACTCACCCTAATACTAACCCTCACCCTAACCTTAACTCAAACACTAACCCTAACCCTAACCCTCAAACTCAGCGCCACCCTTACCCTAACTCTAAACCTAAACCTCACCCTCGCCCTAACTCTAACCCTAACCCTAAACCTAAACTTTACCATAACCCTAACACTAAACCTCACCCTCAACCTAGCATTCACCCTAACCCTAATCCTAACACTAACCCTCATCCTAACCCTCCCCATAACCCTAATCCTAAACCTCACCCTCAACATAACCCTAACCCTAAATTTAACCCTAACCCTAACACTAACCCTAACCCTAACCCTAACCCTCAACATAACCCTCACCCTAACCCTAACTCTAACTCTAAACCTCAACCTCACCCTAACCCTAACTCTAACCCTAACCCAAAACCTAAACCTGACCCTAACCCTAAACCCTAACGCTCACCCTTACTCTCAACGTTACCTTAACCCAAAACCTAACCCTAACAATAAACCTAACCGTAATGCTAACCCTCACCCTAACCAAAACCCTCACTGTAACCCATACCCTAACCCAAACACTAACCCTCACAGTAACCCTAACCCGAACCTCACCCTATCCCTAACTCTAACCCTAACCATAACACTAAAAACCTCAACCTAACCCTAACCCTAATCCTCACCCTCACCCTCACCATAACCGTAACCCTAAAAATAACCCTAACCCTAACACTAATCCTAACCCTCACCCTCACCCTAACCCTAAACCTACCCCTAACCCTCACCCTAACCCTAACCCTCACCCTTACCGTAACCCTAACCCACATCCTAACACTCAAACTAACCCTAACCCTAAACCTCACCCTAACCCTAACCCTACCCCTAACCCTCAACCTAACCCTAACCCTCACACTCAACGTAAACCTAACCCTAACCCTCACCCTAATTCGAAACTTAACCTAAACCCTAACTCTCACCCTAACCCTCACCCTCACGCTCACGCTCAATGTAACCCTAAGCCTAACGCTAACCCTAACCTTAACCCTCACACTCACCCTAACCCTTACACCAATCTTAATCCGAACACTAACGGTTACCCTCACCCTCACCCTAACCCTAACCCTAAACCTCACCCTAACTTAATCCTAAACATCACCCTCACCCTAGCCATTACCCTAACCCTAATCCTAACACTAACCCTCATCCTAACCCTCTCCATAACCCTAACCCTGACCCAAACAATAACCCTAAACCTCAAGCTCACCCTTAGCCCAAACCTAAGCCTAACCCTAAGCCTAACCCTAAACCTAACCACAACCCTCACACTCATTCTGCACCCTCACCCTCACCATAACTCTAACCCTAACCCTAACCCAAAACCCCACCCTAACCCTAACCCTAAACCTCACCCGCACCCTCACCCTCACCGTAACTCTAACCCTAACCCTAAAAATAACACTACACCTAACCCTAACCATCACCCTAACCCGAATCCTCAACCCACCCTCACCCTCAGCCTATCCCTAAGCCTAAGCCTAACCTTTACCCTAAACCTCACACTCACGCTCACCCAAAACCTAATCCTAAACCTAACCCTATCCCTAAACCTCAACCTAACCCTAAACCTCACCCTAACCCTCCCGCTAACCCTAACTCTAAACCTAAAGCTCAACCTCACCATAAACCTAACCCTAACCCTTACTCTAAACCTCACCCTAACCCTAACCCAAACCCTCACGCTCAACCTCACCATAACTCTAACCCTAAAGCCTAACAATAAAATTAACCCTAACGCTAACCCTAACCCTAAACATAACCCTCACCCTCAGCCTCACCCTCACTGCAAACTTCACCCTAACCATAAAACTAAAAATAACGCTAACCCTAACCCAAACCCTAATCCTCAACCCCGCACTCAACCTCAGCCTAAACCTAAGCCTAACCCTAACCCTAACCCTAACCCTCACCATAACCCTAACCCTAACACTAACCCTAACACTAACCCTAACCCTAAACTTAAACCTCAACCTAACCGTAACCCTAAACCTCACCCTCAACCTAGCCCTCATCCTAACCCTAATCCTAAACCTAACCCTCACCCTAACCCTCCCCATAACCCTAAATATAACCCTCAAACTCAACCTAACCCTCACCCTAACCCTAACCCTAACCCTAACGCTAACCCTAATCCTAACCCTCAACCTAACCATCACCCTAACCCTAACTCTAACCCTAAACCTCACACTCACCCTAACCCTAACTCTAACCCTTACCCAAACTCTAAACCTCACTTTAACCCTAAACCCTAACCCTCACCCTTACCCTCACCGTAAACGTAACCCTAAACCTAACCCTAACAATAACCATAACCCCAATCATAACCCTCACCCTAACAACAACACTCACCGTAACCCATATCCTAAACCAAACACTAACCCTCACACTAAGCCTAATCCTAACCTCACCTTAACCCTAACTCTAACCTTAACCCTAACACTAAAAACCTCAACCTACCCCTAACCCTAATCCTCACCCTCAACCTCACCATAACTGTAACCCTAACAATAACCCTAACACTAATCCTAACCCTCACAGTCACCCTAACCCTAAACCGAAACTTAACCCTCACCCTAACCTAACCCTCACACTTACTGTAAACCTAACCCTCATGCTAACCCTCACCCTAAACACAACCATCACCGTAACCCATACCCTAACCCAAAAACTAACACTCACACTAACCCTAACCCTAACCTCACCCTAACCGTAACTCTAACCCTAATCCTAACATTAAATACCTCAACGTAACCCTAACCCTAACCCTCACCCTCACCGTAACCATAACGTAACAATAACCCTAACCCTAACCCTAATCCTAACACTCACCCTCATCCAAACCTTAAACCTAACCCTAACCCTCACTCTAACCCTAACCCTCACCCTTACCGTAACCCTTACCCTCATCCTAACCCTCACTCTAAATCTAACCCTAAATCTAAACCTCAACCTAACACTAACCCTAACCCTCACCCTCAACATGGCCCTCAACCTAACCCTAATCCTAACCCTAATCCTCATCCTAACCCTCACCCTAACCCTAACCCTAAACCTCACCCGAAGCCTAACCCTAACCCTAACCCTCAACCTAAGTCTAACCCTCACACTCAACGTAAACCTAACCCTAACCCTCAACTTAACCCTAAACTTAACCTGAACCCTAACTCTCACCATAACCCTAAACCTCACCCTCACCCTCAGTGTCACCCTAAGCCTAACCCTAACCCTAACCCTAACATTCACACTCACCCTAACCCTTACCCTAATGCTAATTCTAACCCTAACCCTAACCCTCACCCTCAGCCTCACCCTAACCCTTACCCTAACCCTAAACCTCAACTAACCTCACCCTAAACCTCACCCACACCCTAGCCATTACACTAACCCTAATCCTAACACTAACCCTCATCCTAACACTCCCCATAACCTTAACCCTAAACCTCACCCTCACCCTAGCCCTCACCCTAACCCTAATCCTAACCCTAATCCTCACCCTAACCCTCACCATAACCCTAACCCTAAACCTCACCTAACCCTAACCCTCAACCTAACTCTAACCGTCACACTCAATGTAACCCTAACCCTAACCCTCAACCTAACCCTAAACTTAACCTGAACCCTAACTCTCATCCTAAACCTAAACCTCACCCTCACCCTCACCCTCAGTGTAACCCTAAGCCTAAGCCTAACCCTAACACTCACACTCACCCTAACCCTTACCCTAATCCTAATCCTAACCCTAACCCTAACCCTCACCCTCAGCCTCACCTTAACCCTAACTCTAACCCTAAACCTTAACCTCACCTTAATCCTAACCCTAACCCTAACCCTAAACCTCACCCTAACCTAACCCTAAACCTCACCATCAAACTAGCCATCACCCTAACCCTAATCCAAACATTAACCCTCACCCTAACCCTCCACATAACCCTAACTCTAACAGTCACCCTAACCCTAAACCTCACCCTCACCCTTAGCCTAACCCTATGCCTAACCGTAAGCCTAACCCTAAACCTAACCCTAAACCTCATACTCATCTGCACCCTCAACCTCAAAGTAACTCTAACCTTAACCCTAACCTAAACCCTAAACCTCACCCCTACCCTAACCCTAACCCGAACCCGAACCCTAACCCTCATCCTTACCCTAACCCTAACACTAAACCTAAACCTAACCCTCACCTGAACCCTCCCCCTAACAATAACCCTAACAGTCACCCTAACCCTAATCCTCACCCCCACTCTCACCCTCCATCAGAAAGAATGACATTTCCCCATTTGTTAGGAAATGGAAAGGCTTGGAAAAAATTATATTAAGTGAAGTAAGCCAGGCCCAAAGAAGCATAGGTCCCATGGTTTCCCTTATTTGCAATATGTAGTATAGGTATGAGTCAAGCAGAAAAGGTCAGATAATGTGATGTTAGGAAAATGAACCCTTAAATATGTATTTTAATGTTTTCGTTTTTTACATGCATATGTTTCTAACGCATTTATAAGATTATTTCTTTGTTGCTTTGTATGTCCCTCCCCCACAGTGAAACCCCCGCTTTCACTATATTTGATGTCAGTATAACATGTGGAGGAGATGGGGGCAAACAAGTCGTTTAAGGATTCAGGTGGACCTGCTGCAACAATGAGAAGTACAAAATGTCATGTCAAAACCAGCTTTACAATGTCGGTGGGGGGGGGAGGGGGGTATAATTGGGTGGGGGGAGGGGGGAGGCTGGGAAGGGAGGTGAAGGGTAAACAAAGGAGGAGGCTGCAATGCTTGGTAAGAAATGTATGCATTATCCTGCCCATGTAATTGTAGCCCCTCTGTACAGTATGTTCTCAAATAAAATAAAATAATATTAAAAAAATAAAAAAATAAAAAAAACCTCACCCTAACACTAATCCTAACCCTAAACCTCATCCTAACCCACACCCTAACCCTAACCCTAAACCTCACCCTAACCCTAAACCTAACCCTCACCCTCATGCTTGGCCTAAGCCTAAGCCTAAGCCTAAATCTAACCCAAACATTCAACATAATGATAACCCTAGCTCTAACCCTAAACCTCCCTCTCACACTAACCCTAACTCTAAACCTTACACTAAAACTAAACCTCATCCTAACACTATTCCTAAACCTCACCCTCACCCTCACTGTAACCATAACCCTCACAATAACCCTAACAATAACCCTAACCCTAACCCTAATCCTCAACCTAACCCTAACCCTCACCCTAACCCTAACCCTCACCCTAACACTTACCCTCACCCTAACACTAACACTAATCCTAACAATAACCCTCACACTAACCCTAATCATCACCCTAACCCTAAACCTCACCCTAAACCTAAACCTAACCCTCACCTTCACCCTAGCCCTCACAATAACCCTAATCCTCATCCTCACCCTAAACCTCACACTAACCCTAACACTAATCCTCAAGATAACCCTCACCCACACCCTTCCCCTAACCCTAACCCTCCCTCTAACCCTAACCCTCACCCCACTGTAACCCTCACCCTCAGGCTAAACCTCACGTTTACCCTTACCATCACCCCCATGCTAACCCTTACCCTAAACCTAACCCTCACCCTAATCCTCACCCTAACCCTAATTCCACCCCAAAACCTCACGCTCACCCTAACCCTAACCCTAACCCTAACCCTATCCCTCATCCTCACCCTAAACCTCACACTAACCCTAACCCTAAACCTCAATTTAACTCTCACCCTAACCCTAATCCTAACCCTTACCCTAACCCTAAACCTAACCCTAACACTCACCATTATCTTAATCCTCATCCTCAGCCTAAACCTCACCTTTACCCTTACTATCATCCTCACGCTAAACCTCCCCCTAACCCTAAACCTCATTGTAACCCTCACCCTAACCATAAACCTAACCCTCACCCTAACCCTAACTCTCAACCTCAACCTCACCCTCAGCCTAACCCTAAGCCTAAGCCTAAACCTTACCATAATCGTCACCCTCACCCTAGCCCTCACTCTAACCCTAATCCAAACCCTAACCCTCATCCTAACCCTCAACCTAAACCTAATCCTAACCCTCACCATCACCCTCACCCTAACCCTCATCCTAACCCTAAGCCTCAACCTAATGCTAACCCTCACCCTCACAGTAACTCTTTCCCTGACACGCACCCTAACCCTAAACTTAACCCGAAACCTAACTCTCAACCCAAACCTAACCCTAACCCTCACCCTAACCCTAACACTAAACCTCATCCTCACCCTAGCACTCACCCTAACCATAATCCTAAACCTAACCCTCATCCTAACCATCCTCTTAACACTAAACCTAACCCTCATCCTAACCCTAACCCTCACACTCTACCTCACCCTCAGCCTAACCCTAAGCCTAACCCTAAACCTAACCTTAACACACACACTCACCCTCACCCTAACCCTAATCCTAATCCTCATCCTAACCCTAACCCTAAACCTCCCCCTAACTCTCACCCTAACCCTAACACTAACACTAACCTTAACCCTAACCCTCAACCTAACCCTCACCCTAACACTAACTCTAACCCTAAACCTCACCCTCACCCTAAACCTCAACCTAACCCTAACCCTAACCCTCACACTCACCCGCACCATAACCGTAACCTTAAACCGAACCCTAACAATAACCCTAACCCTAATCCTAACCCTCACCCTAACCATAACCCTCACCCTAACCCTAAACCTAAACCTCACCCTCACCCTAGCTCTCACCCTAACCCTAATCCTAACCCTAACCCTCATCCTAACCCTCCCCATAACCCTTACTCTAACCCTCACCGTAACCCTAACCCTCACCCTCAACCTAACCCTCAGCCTAAACATAAGCCTAACCATAGACCTAACCCTAACACACACACGCACAATCACCCTGACCCTAATCCTAACCTTATCCCTAACCCTAACCCTAACCCTCCCCGAAACTCTCACCATAACCCTAACCATAACACTAACCCTAACCCTAACCCTCAACCATACCCTTACCCTAAACCTAACTCTAAACCTAACCCAAACCCTAAACCTCAACCTAACCCTAACTCTAACCCTCATCCTCACTCTAAACCTCACACGAACGCTAACCCTAAACCTCAATCTAACCCTCACCCTAAACCTAACCCTAACCCTAACCCTCACCCTTATCTTAACCCTCACCCTCAGCCTAAACCTCACCTTTACCCTTACCATCATCCTCACCTTAACCCTCACCCTAACACTAAACCTCATCCTAAGCCTCACCCTAACCGTCAAAATAACCCTCACCATAACCATAACCCTCACCCTCAACCTCACCCTCAGCCTAACCCTAAGCCTAACCCTAAACCTAACCTTAACACACAAACGCACCCTCACCCTGACCCTAAACCTAACCCTCACCATAACCCCTACACTCCCCATAACTCTCACCCTAACCCTAACCCTAACACTTACCCTAACCCTCAGCCTCACTCTCACCCTAACCCTAATCCTATACCTAACCCTCCCCCTAACCAGTACCCTAAACCTCACCCTAACCCTAACCCTCAAACTCAACCTCAACCTTAGCCTAAAACATTAGCCTAAACATAAAACTAAACCGAACACACTCACTCACCCTCACCCTAACCCTAATCCTAACCCTAACCTTCACCCTCATCCTCACCCTCAGTGTAAACCTAAGCCTAACCCTAACCCTAACCATTACACTCACCCTAACTCTTACCCTAATCCTAATCCTAACCCTAACCCTAAGCCTCACCCTCAGCCTCACCTTTACCCTAAATCTAACCATATACCTCACACTCACCTTAACCCTAACCCTAACCCTAACTCTAAACCTCATCCTAACCCTCCCCATAACCCTAACCCTACCCCTCACCCTAACCCTAACCCTCAAACTCACCCTCAACCTCAGCCTAAGCCTAAGCCTAAACCTAAAACTAAACCTAACACACTCACTCACCCTCACCCTAACCCTAATCCTAACCCTAACCTTCACCCTCACCCTCACCCTCAGTGTAAACCTAAGCCTAACCCTAACCCTAACCATCACACTCAACCTAACCATTACCCTAATCCTAATCCTAACCCTAACCCTAAGCCTCACCCTCAGGCTCACCTTTACCCTAACTCTAACCCTATACCTCACATTCACCTTAACCCTAACCCTAAACCTAAACCTAAACCTCACCCTAACACTAACCCTAAACCTCAACCTCACCCTAGCCCTCACCCTAACCCTAATCCTAACCCTAACCCTCATCCTAACCCTACCCATAACCATAACCCTAATCCTCACCCTAACCCTAACCCTCAAACTCAACCTCAAACTCAGTATAAACCTAAGCCTAACACTAAACCTAACACTAACCCTCACACTCACCCTAACCATAACCCTAATCCTAACCCTATCCCTCATACTCAGCCTAAACCTAACTCTAAACCTAACAATAACCCTAACCCTAAACCTCACCCTCAGTCTCACCCTAACCTTAACTCTAACCCTAAACCTCAAACTCACAGTAACCCTAATCCTAACCCTAACCTTAAACCTCACACTCACACTCACCCTTGCCCTTACCCTAACCCTAACCCTAACCCTAACCCTCATCCTAACCCTCCCCCTAAACCTAAACCTCACCCTCAACCTGACCCTCAGCCTAACCCTAAGCCTAACCCTAAACCTAAACCTAACACACACACTCACCCTCACTCTAACCCTGATCCTGTCCCTAACCCTAATCCTAATCCTAACCATCCCCCTAACTATCACCCTAACCCTAACCTTAAAACTAACCCTTACCCTAACCCTCAACCTAAACCTCACCCTAACCCTAACTCTAAACCTAAACCTCACCCTCATTCTAACCCTAACTCTAACCCTAACCCAAACCCTAAACCTCACACTAACACCAACCCTAACACTAACCCACACCCCCACCCTCATTCTAATCCAAGCCTAACCCTAACCCTCACCCTCAACCTCAACCTCAGACTAACAATAATCCTACTCCTAACCTTAAACCCAACCCTCACACTCTACCTAACCCTCACCTTAAGCCTAACCCTAACATTAATCCTAACCCTAACCCTCACCCTTAGCCTCACCCTAACTCTAACTCTAACACTAAACCTGACCCTGACCCTAATCCTAAACGTAACCCTATCCCTAAACCTCATCCTAGCCCTAACCCTAACCCTCACCCTCACCATAACCTTAACCCTAACCCTAAAGCTAAAATAACCCTAACCCTAACCCTAAACATAACCCTCACCCTAACCCTAACCCTCACCATAACGCTTAACCTCACCCTAACACTAACCCTAACCCTAACACTAAACCACACACTAACCCTAACCATCACCCTAACCATAAACCTCAACCTAACACTAACCCTAAACCTCACTCTCTCCCTAGACCTCGCCCTAACCCTAACCCTCATTCTCACCCTAAACTGCACACTAACCCAAACACTAATCCTCAATCTAACCCTCACCCTCAACCTATACCTAACTCTCACCCTCACTCTAACCCTAACCCTCACCCTAACGCTAACCCTCAACCTCACCCTCAACCTCAGCCTTACCCTAAGCCTAACCCTAACCCTAACGCTCACACTCACCCTAACCCTTACACTAAACCTAATCCTAACCCTAAGCCTAACCCTCACCTTCAACCTAACCCTAAATCTAACACTAACCCTAAACCTCACCCTCACCCTATCCCTCACCCTTACCATTACCCTCCCCCTCAACCTAACCCTCACCTTTACACGTATCGTCAATCCCACCCTAACCCTCACTCTACCTCTAACACTCACCCTAACCCTAACTCTACCCTACCTCTAACTCTCACCCTAACCCTAACTCTACCCCGAAACCTCACACTCAACCTAACCCTAACTCTAACACTAACCCTAACACTAACCCACACCCTAACCCTAAGCCTAACCATCACCCTAACCCTAATCCTCACCACCACACTCACCCTCAGCCTAACCCTAAGCCTAAGCCTAAACCTAACCCTAAAGCTCACACTCACCCTCACCCTAACCCTAACCCTAACCCTAACCCTAAACCTCAACATAACCCTCAAACTAACCTTAACCCTAATACTTAACCCTAACCCTAACCCTCCACCTAACCCTCCAACTAAACTTAAGTCTAACCATAAACCTAACCCTCACCATAACACTAATCCTAGGCCTAACCCTAAACCTCACCCTAACCCTAACACTCACCCTCACCCTCACCCCAATCCTAACCCTAACCCTCACCCTAAACCTAACCCTCACCCTCACCGTAACCCTAACCCTCATCCTAACCATCACCCTAATCCTAACCCTATCCCTAAACCTTACCCTAAAACTAACCCTAATCCTCACCTTCACCCTAGCCCTCACCCTAACCCTACTCCTAAACCTAATCCTCATCCTAACCTTCACCCTAACTCTAAGCCTAACTCTAACCCAAACCCTAACCCCAAAACTCACTCTAACTCTAACACTAACCCTAACACTAACACTACACCTAAACCTAACACTAAACCTAATCCTAATCCTCAGGCTCACCGAAACCCTAACCCAAACCCTAACCCTAACCCTCATAATAACTCTAAGCCTAACCCTAAACCTAATCCTAATCCTCACACTCACCCTCACCCTAACCCTAATCCTAAACCTAACCCTATCCCTAACCCTAACCCTCACCCTAACGCTAAGCCTAGCCCTCACCCTTACACTTATCCTAACCCTAACCCTCACCCTAACCATAACCCTCAACCTAAACCTAACCCTCTCCCTAAGACTTACCCTCACCCCAACACTAACCCTAACCCTAACACTAACCCTCACAGTAACCCTAAACATCACCCTAACCCTAACACTCACCCTAAGTCTAAACCTAACCCTCACCCTCACCCTATCCTTCACCCTAACCCTAACCCTCATCCTCACCATAAACCTCACTTTAACCCTAACCCTCACCCTAACCCTCACACTAACCCTAACTCTACCCCTAACAATAACACTAACCTAACCCTAAACCTAACCTGAACCCTAACCCTAATGCTAACACTCAACCTCACCCTAACCCTAAATCTCGCCCTAATCCTAAATGTACCCCTAAACCTCACCCTCACCCTAACCCTAACTCTAACCCTAACCCTAACACTAAACCTCATTGTAACCCTAAACCTAACCCTTACCCTCACATTAAACGTAACCCTAACCCTAAACCTAAGAATAACCCTAACCCTAACCCTAACCCTCACCCTAAACATAACACGTACCCTAACCTTAACCCTCACCCTAAAACTAACCCTAACCCTCACCCTTATCTTAAACCTCACCGTCTGCCTAAACCTCACCTTTACCCTTACGTTCATCCTCATCCTAAACCTATACCTCATCCTAACCCTCGCCCTAAGCATAAACCTAACCATCATCCTAACCCTAACACTCACCCTCACCCTAGCCCTCACCCTAACCCTAATCCTAATCCTAACCCTCATCCTAACCCTCACCTTAACCCTAACCCTAACGATCAACCCTAAACATAATCCTCACTCCCACCCTCACCCTCAGCCTAACCCTAAGCCTAAGCCAAACCCTAACCCTAACCCTAAACCTCACCCTCACCCTAGCCCTCACCCTAACCCTAATCCTTATCCTAACCCTCAACCTATCCCTCACCCAAACACTAAACCTAACCCACACCCTCACCCTCACCCTAACCTTAATCCGAACCCTAACCCTCTATCTCACCCTAACCATCACCCTCACCATAACCCTTACCCTAACACTCAACCTAACCCTAAACTTAAACTGAACCCTAACTCTCACCCTTACCCTAACCATAACCCTCACCCTAACCCTAACCCTAAAAATCACCCTCACCCTAGCCCTCACTCTCAACCTCACCCTCAGCCTAACCCTAACCCTAAACTTAAACCTAATGCTAACACACACACTCACCCTCACCCTAACCCTAATCCTAACCCTAACCCTCTTCCTAACCCTCCCAATAACCCTAACCCTCAACCTAAACCTAACCCTCACCCTCAGCCTAATCGTAAGCCTAACCCTAACCCTAACCCTCACACTCAACCTAACCCTAACCCTCAACCTAAACCTAACCCTCACCCTCAGCCTAATCGTAAGCCTAACCCTAACCCTAACCCTCACACTCAACCTAACCCTATCCCTAAACCTCATCCTAGCCTTAAACCTAACCCTCACCCTCACTCACAATAACCGGAACCCTAACCCTAATGCTAACAATAATCCTAAACCTAACCCTAACCCTCACCATAACCATAACCCTCACCCTAACCCTACCCCTCACCTAACACTGACCCTCACCCTAACACTAACCCTAACCCTAACACTAACCCTCACATTAACCCTAAACATCAAACTATACCTAAACCTCACCCTAACCCTAAACCTAAACCTCACCCTCTCCCTAGAACTCAACGTGACCCTAACCCTCACCTTCACCCTAAACTTCACACTAACACTAACACTAATACTCAATCTAACTCTCACACTCACCCTAAACCTCACCCTAACCCTAACCCTAACCCTAACCCTTACCCTTACTGTAACCCTCACCCTCAGCCTAACCCTCAACTTTACCCTTACCGTCACTGTCACCCTAACCCTCACTCTAACGCTAACCCTCACCCTAACCATAACTCTACCCCTAAACCTCAACCTCACCCTAACCCTAACTCTAATCCTAACCCTAACAATAACCCTCACCATAACCCTAACCATAACCATCACCCTAACCCTAATCCTCACCCCCACCTTCACCCTCAGCCTAATCCTAAGCCTAAGCATAACCCTAACCCTAAACCTCAAACTCACCCTCAGCCTAATCCTAAACCTAACCCTTAACCTAACCCAAACCCTAAACCTCAACCTAACCCTGACCCTAACCTTAAACCTAACACTAACCCTAACCCTAACCCTCGACCTAACCCTCCAACTAAACCTAACTCTAACCATAAACCTCACCCTCAGCCTAACACTAATCCAAACACTAACCCTAATCCTAACACTAAACCTCATACTAACCCTAACCCTCCCCCTAATCCTAATCCTAACCCTAACCCTCATCCTAACCCTCACCCTCAGTGTAACCCTAAGCCTAAACCTAACCCAAACACTCACACTCACCCTAACCCTTAACCTAATCCTAATCCTAACCCTAACCCTAAGCCTCACCCTCAGCCTCAGCTTAACCTTCACTCAAACCCTGTACTTCACACTCACCCTAACCCTAACCCTAACCCGAAACCTCATCCTAAAACTAACCCTAAACCTCAACCTCACCCTAGCCCTCACCGTAACCCTAATCCTAACACTAAAACTCATCCCAACCCTCCCCATATCCCTAACCCTAACCCTCACCCTAACCCTAAACCTCACCCTCACCCTCAGCCTAACCCTAAACCTAACCCTAACCCTCACAATCACCCTAACCCTAACCCTTATTCTAATCTTAACCCTCCCCCTCACCCTAACCCTCCCCCTAAACCTAACCTTAAACCTAACACTAACCCTAAACCTAACACTAACCCTAAAACTAACCCTCATTCTCCGCCTCACCCTAACCCTAACACTAACCCTAAACCTCACCCTCACCCTAACCCAAACTCTAACCCTAACCCAAACCCTAAACCTCACCCTAACACTAAACCTACCCCTAACCCACACCTTCACCCTCAGCCTAATTCTAAGCCTAACCCTAAACCTAAACCTCACACTCAACCTAATCCTAACCCTAAACCTCACCCTAACCTTAACCCTCACATTCACCGTAACACTAATCCTAATCCTACTCCTAACCCTAACCCTAACCTCACCCTCACCCTCACCCTAACCCTAACCCTAAACCTTACCCTAACACTAACCCTAATCCTCACCTTCACCCTAGCCCTCACCCTAACCCTAATGGAAACCTAATCCTCATCCTAAACCTCACCCTAAATCTAACCCTAAGCCTAAGCCTAACCCTAACCCCAACCCTCACTGTAACCCTAACACTAACCCAAACACTAACACTAACCCTAAACCTAACCCTAAATCTAACCCTAATCCTCATCCTCACCCGTACCCTATCCCAAACCCAGAACCTATCGCTCATCCTAACTCTAAGCCTAACCCTAACCCTAATCCTAACCCTCACACTTGCCCCGAACCTAAACCTAATCCTAAACCTAACCCTATCCCTAACCCTAACCCTCACCCTAACCCTCAGCCTAGCCCTCATCCTTACACTTATCCTAACCCTATCCCTCACCCTAAACATAACCCTCACTCTAAACCTAACCCGCACCCTAACACTTACCCTCACCCTAACACTAACCTTAACCCTAACACTAACCCTCACACTAACCCTAAACATCACCCTAACCCTAAACTTCCCCCTAACACAAACTCTAACCCTCATCCTCACCCTAGCCTTCATCCTAACCCTAACCTTAATCCTCACCATAAACCTCACACTAACCCTAACACTAATCCTGAATCTAACCCTCAACCTCACCCTAACACTAACACTAACCCTCACCCTAACCCTAACAGTCACACTTACGGTAACCCTCACCCTCAACCTAACCCTCACCTTTACCCTTACCGTCACCCCAACGCTTACCCGCACCCTAACCCTAACCCTCACTCTAATTCTAAATATACCACTAAACATCACCCTCACCCTAACCCTTACTCTAACCCTAACCCTAACACTAAACCTCACTGTAATACTAACCATAACCTTCACCCTCACCGTAAACATAACCCTAACCCTAAACCTAACAATAACCCTAACCCTAACCCTAACCGCCACCCTAAACATAACCCGGACCCTAAACCTAACCCTCACCCTAACACTTATCCTCACCCTAACACTAACCCTCACACTAACCCTAACCCTCACCCTAATCCTAAACCTCACCCTAACCCTAACCCTAACCTTAATCCTCACCCTCATCCTAGCCCTCACCCTAACCCTAATTCTAACCCTCACCCTCACCATAACCCTAACCCTCATCCTCACCCTAAACCTCACACAAACCCTAACTCTAATCCTCAATCTCACCCTCACCCTCACCCTAACACTAACCCTTACCCTAAACCTAAACCTAACCCTAACACTCACCCTTATCTTAACCCTCACCCTCAGCCTAAACCTCACCTTTACCCTTACCATCATCCTCACCCTAACCCTCACACTAACCCTAAATCTCATCCTAACCCTCACCCTAACCGTTAACCTAACCATCACCCTAACCTTAACCCTCACCCTCACCCTAGCCCTAAACCTAACCTTAATCCTAATCCTAACTCTCATCCTAACACTCACCCTGATCCTAACACTAACAATCACCTTAAACCTAATCCTCAGCCCCACCCTCATCCTCAGCCTAACCCTAAGCCTAAGCCTAACTCTAACCCTAACCCTCACACTCACACTCACCCTCACCCTAATCCTAACCCTAAACCTAACCGTAACCCTAAACCTCAACCTAACCCTCACCCTACCCTTAACCCTAAAAGTAACCCTAACCCTAAGCCTCGACCTAAACCTCCTACTAACCCTAAATCTAACCCTAAACCTCACACTCACCCTAACCCTAAACATCACCCTAACCCTAAACATCACCCTAACCCTAACCCTAACCCTCACCCTCACCCTCACCTTCACCATAACTCTAACCCTAACCCTAACAATAACAATAATCTTAACCCCAAACCTAACCGTAACCCTAACCCTAACACTAATCCTAACACTCACCCTCATGCTAACCCTAATCTTAACCCTAACCCTCACCCTAACCCTAATCCTCACTCTCACTATAACCATAACCCTCAACCTAACCCTCACCCTAACCCTAACCCTAACCCTAAATATGAATCTAACACTAACCCTAACCCTCACCCTCACCCTAGCCCTCACCCTAACCCTACTCCTAACCCTAATCCTCATCCTTAAACTCACCCTAACCCTAACCTTAACCCTCACCCAAAACCTAAACCTAACCCTAAATCTCAACTTAACCCAAAACCTCAAGCTCACCGTAACCCTAACCCTAAACCTCATCCTAACCCTAAACATATCCGAACCCTAACTCTCACCCTAACCCTAACCCTAACCCTCAACATGACCCTAACCCTCAACCTCACCCTCAGCCTAACCCTAAGACTAACCCTAAACCTAACACTCACACTCACCCTAACACTTAACCTAAACCTAATCCTAAACCTTACCCTCAACTTAACCCTAAATCTAACACTAAACCTAACCCTCACCCTAACCCTAACACCCTTACCGTAAACCTCACTCTCAGCCTAAGCCACACCTTTACCCTTACCGTAAACCCCACCCTAACCGTCACTCTATACCTAACCCTCACCCTAACCCTAAATCTACCCCGAAACCTCACCCTCTCCCTAACCCTAACTCTAACCCTAACGCAAACACTAACCCTCACCCTCACATTAACCCTAAACATCACCCTAACCCTAATCCTCAAAACCACCCTCACCCTTAGCCTAACCCTAAGCCTAAGGCTAACCCTAACCCTAAACCTCACACTCACCCTCACCCTAACCCTAATCCTAACCCTAACCCTAAACCTAACCCTATTGCTAACAATAACCCTAACCCTAACCTTAACCCTCACCCTAAACACAAACCTAACCCTAACTCTAACCCTCACAATAACGGTTACCCTCACCCTAACACTAAACCTAACCCTAACACTAAACCTCACACTAACCCTAACCATCACCCTAAACCTAAAACTCACCCTAACACTACCCCAAAACCTCACCCTCTCCCTAGACCTCGCAATAACCCTAACCCTCATACTCACCCTAAACTTCACACTAACCCTAACACTAATCCTCAATCTAACCCTCACCCTCACCATAACCCTAACCCTAACCCTCACCCGAACCCTAACCATCACCTTTACCATAACTCTCACCCTCAGCCTAACCCTCACCTTTCCGCTTACCGTCACCCCCACCCTAACCCTCACTCTAAACCTAACCCTCACCCTTACCCTAACTCTACACCGAAACGTCACCCTCACCCTAACCCTAACTCTAACCCTAACCCTAACACTAACCCTCACCATAACCCCAACCCTAACCATCACCCTAACGCTAATCCTCACCCCCACACTTGCCCTCAGCCTACCCTAAGCCTAAGCCTAACCCTAACCCTAAACCTCACACTCACCCTCACCCTAACCATAATCCTAACCCTAAACCTAACAATAACCCTAAACCTCAACCTAACCCTGACCCTAACCTTAA
The DNA here is from genome assembly GCF_024711535.1 of Dipodomys merriami. Lineage (NCBI taxonomy): Eukaryota > Metazoa > Chordata > Mammalia > Rodentia > Heteromyidae > Dipodomys > Dipodomys merriami. The sequence goes on along the minus strand of NW_027202779.1, from coordinate 123,334 downwards.
ACCTAACACTAACCCTAACCCTATCCCTCGACCTAACCCTCCAACTAAACCTAATCTAACCATAAACCTCACTTTCACCATAACCCTAATCCTAACCCTAACCCTAAACCTCACCCTAACCCTAACACTCACCCTCACCCTCATCCTCACCATAACTCTAACCCTAACTGTAACAATAACAATAATCCTAACCCTAAACCTAACCCTAACACTAACGCTAATGCTAACACTCAACCTCACCCTAATCCTAATCCTAACCCTCACACTCACCCTCACCCAAAACCTAATCCTAAACCTAAACCTATCCCTAACCCTAACCCTCACCCTAAACCTCAGCCTAGCCCTCACCCTTACACTTATCCTAACCTTAACCCTTACCCTAACCATAACCCTCACCCTAACACTAACCCAAACCCTAACACTAAAACTCACACTAACCCTAAACGTTACCCTAATCCTAAACCTCACCCTAACACTAACCCTAACCCTCACCCTCACCCTAGCCTTCATCCTAACCCTAATTCTCATCCTCACCATAAACCTCACACTAAACCTAACACTAATACTCAATCTAACCCTCCACCTCACCCTAACATTAACACTAACCCTCACCCAAACCCTAACAATCACCCTTACCATAACCCTCACCCTCAGCCTAAACCTCACCTTTACCATTACCGTCACCCCCACGCTAACCCACACCCTAACCCTAAACCTCACCCTAACCCTAAATTTACCACTAAACCTTACCCTCACCCTAACCATTACTCTAATGCTAAATCTAACACTAAACCTCACTGTTACCCTAACCCTAACCCATACCCTCACCGTAACCGTAACCCTAACTCTAAACCTAACATTAACCCTAACCCTAACCCTATACCTAAACCTCATCCTAGCCCTAACCCTAACCCTCAACCTCACCATAACCATAACCGTAACCCTAACCCTAATACTAATAATAATCCTAACCCTAACCTTAACCCTCAACCTAAACATAACCCTCACCCTAACCCTAACCCTCACCCTAACACTTACACTCACCCTAACCCTAACCCTCACCCTAACATTTACCCTCACCCTAACACTAACCCTAACCCTAACCCTAACCCTAAACCTTAACCTAACAATAACCCTAACCCTCAACCTCACCCTAGCCCTCACCGTAACCATAATCCTAACCCTAATCCTCATCCTTACCCTCACCCGAACCCTAAACTTAACCCTCAGCCAAACCCTAACCCTCACCCTAAGTCTCAACCTAACCCTAAATCTAAAGCTCACCGTAACCCTAACTCTAACCCTCACCCTAACCCTAAACATAACCGAACCCTAACTCTCACCCTCAACCTCACCCTCAGCCTAACCCTAAACCTAACCCTAACCCTAACGCACACATTCACCCAAAACCTTACCCTAAACCTAATGCTAACCTTAAGCCTAACCCTCACCCTCAACCTAACCAAAAATCTAACACTAACCGTAACTCTAACACACAACCTCAGCCTCACCCTAACCCTAATTCTAACCCTAAACCTCACACTCGCCCACACCATAACGCTAACCCTAACCCTAACCCTAACCCTAAACCTCCCCCTCAACCTAGTCCTCACCCTCAACCACACCCTCAGCCTAACCCTAAGCCTAACCCTAAACCTAACCCTAACAAACACACTCACCATCACCCTAACTGTAATCCTAACTCTAACCTTCATTCTAACCCTGCCCATAACCCTAACCCTCACCCTAACCCTAACCCGCACCCTCACCCTCAGCCTAACCCTAAGCCTAACCCTAACCTTAACCCTTACACTCACCCTAACCCTAACCCTAAACCTCACCCTAACACTAACTCTCACACTCACCCTAACAAAAACCCTACTAATCCTACTCCTAACCCTAACTCTAACCCTCACCCTCAACCTAACCCTCACCTTAAGCCTAAACCTAACATTAATCCTAAACCTAACCCTCATTCTAACTCTAACCCTAAACCTCACCCTGACCCTAACCCTGTCCCTAAAACTCATTATAATCCTAAACCTAACCCTCACCCTCACCATAACCTTAACCCTAACCCTAGAGCTAAAAATAACCTTAACCCTAACCTTAACACTCACCCTAAACATAACCCTCACCCTAACCCTCACCCTAACCCTAAACCTAAACCTCACGCTCACACTCACCCTAACCCACATCCTCACCCTTAGGATAACACTAAGCCTAACCCTAACACACACACTCACCCTAACCCTAACTCTAACACAAAACCTCACCCTGACCCTAACCCTAAACCTAACCATATCCCTAAACCTCATCCTAGCCCTAAGCCTAACCCTCACACTCACCCTCACCATAACCTTAACCCTAACCCTAATGCTAACAATAACCCTAACCCTAAACCTAAATCTCACCCTAAAAATAACCCTTACCCTAAACCTAAATCTAAACGTCACCATCACCCTAGCCCTCACCCTCAACCTCACCCTCAGCCTAAGCCTAAGCCTAACCCTAAAACTAACCCTAACACACACACTCACCCTCACCCTAAACCTAATCCTAAGCCTAACCCTAATATTAATCCTAACAATAACCTTCACCTTCAGCCTCACCCTAACCCTAACTCTAACACTAAACCTCATCATGACCCTAACCCTAAACCTAACCCTATCTCTAAACTTCATCCTAGCCCTAACCCTAACCCTCAACCTTGCCCTCAACATAAACTTAACCCTAACACTAAGGCTAACAATAACCCTATTCCTAAACCTAACCCTCACCCTAAACCTAACCCTAAACCGCACCTTCACCCTAGCCCTAACCCTCAACCTCACCCTCCGCCTAACTCTAAGCCGAACCCTAAACCTAACCCTAACACACACACTCACCCTAACCCTAACTCTAACCCTAGCCCTAACACTAACCCTCACCATAACCCTATCCCTAACCATCACCTTAAGCTTAATCCTCACCCCCAACCTCACCCTCAGCCTAACCCTAAGCCTAAGCCTAATCCTAACCCTAAACCTCACACTCACCCTCACCCTAACCCTAATCCTAACACTAAACCTAACCCAAAACCTAAACCTCAACCAAACGCTGACCCTAACCTTAAACCTAACACTAACCATAACACTAACCCTCGACTTAACCATCCAACTAAACCTAAATCTAACCATAAACCTCATCCTCACCCAAACCCTAATCCTAACCCTAACCCTAAATCTCACCCTAACCCTTACCTTAACCGTAACCCTCAACATAACTCTAACCATAACACTAATCCTAACCCTAAACCTAACCCTAATCCTAACGTTAACCCTAACCCTAATGCTAACACTCAACCTCACCCTAACCCTAATCCTAAACCTAACCCTCACCCTAACCCTAACCCTCACCCTCACCGTAACCCTAACCCTCATCCTAACCCTCACCCTAACTATAACCCTAACCCTAAACCTTACACTAACACTAACACTAATCCTCACCCTCACCCTAGCCCTTACCTTAAACCTAATCGTAAACCTAATCCTAATCCTAACCCTCACACTAACCCTAACCCTATCCTCACCCTTACCCTAACCCTAACCCACACCCTAACCCTAAACTTAACCGAACCCTAACTCTCACCCTAACCCTAACCCTCATCCTCAGCCTAACCGTAAACCTAAACCTAACCCTAACACTAACACTCACACTCACCCTAAACCTTACTCTAATAATAAACCTAACCCTAACCCTAATCCTCACCCTCACTCTAACCCTAACTCTAACACTAACCCTAAACCTCACCCTCACGCTAACCCTAAACCTAACACTAAATTTCACCCTCACCCTAGCCCTCACCCTAACCCTAATCCTAACACTCATCCTAACCCTGACCTTAACACTAAAACTAACCCTCACCCTCAATCTCACGGTAACACTAATCCTAACCCTAACCCTCATCCTAACCCTCCCCCTAACCCTTACCCTAAACCTCACCCTAACCCTAACCCTCACCCTCAACCTCACGCTTATCCTAACCCTTAGCCTAAACCTAAACCTAACCCTTACACCCTCACTCACCCTCACCCTAACCCTAATCCTAAATCTAAACCTCACCCGCACCCTCACCTTCAGTGTAAGCCTAAGCAAACCCTAACCATAACACTCACACTCACCCTAAACCTTACCCTAATCCTAACCATAACCCTAAACCTAAGTCTCACCCACAGCCTCACCTTAACATTAACTCTAAACCTATACCACACACTCACCTTGACACTGACACTAACCCTAACCCTAAACCTCATTCTAACACTAACCATAAACCTCAACCTTATCCTAGCCCTCACCCTAACCCTAATCCTAACGCTAACCGTCATCCTAACCCTCCCCATAAACCTAACCCTAACCCTCATCCTAACCCTAAACCTCACCCTCACCGTCACCTCAGTGTAACCCTAAGCCTAACCCTAAACCTATCCCCAAACCTCACATTCACCCTAACCCTAACACTAATCCTAATCCTAACCCTAACACTAACCCTTACCCTCACCCTAAACATAACCCTAAACCTAACCCTAAACTTAACACTAACCCTAAACCTAACCCTCACCCTCAGCCTCACCCTAACCCTAATTCGAACCCGAAATCTCACCCTAAACCTAACCCTTACCCTAACGTTATACCTCATCCTCACACTCAACCTAGCCCTTCCCCTAACCCTAAACCTAACCCTAACCCTCATCCTAACCCTCCCGCTAACCCTAACCCTCACCCTCAACCTCACCCTCAGCCTAACCCTAAACCTAAAACTAACACACACACTCACCCTCACACTAACCCTAATCCTATCCCTAACCCTATCCCTAACCCTAACCTAACCCCTAACTCTCACCCTAACACTAACCCTAAAACTAACCCTTACCAAAACCCTCACCCTAAACCTCACCCTAAGCCTAACTCTAAACCTAAACCTCACTCTCACCCTAACCCTAACTCTAACCCTAACCCAAACCGTAAACCTCACCCTAACACTAACCCTAACCCTAACCCTCAACCTAACCCTCCAACTAAACCTAAATCTAAGCATAAACCTCACCCTCACCCTAACCCTAATCCTAACCCTAACCCTAAACCTCACCCTAACCCTAACCCTAATCCTCATCCTAACCCTCACCCTAACTCTAAGCCTAAATCTCACCCTAAACCTAACCCTAACCCTCCCCGTAATGGTTACCCTAACCTTATTCCTAACAATAACCCTAACCTAACCCTCACCCTAACCCTAACCATAAAACTTACCCTAAACGTAACCCTCACCATAACACTTACCCTTATTCTAACAATAGCCTTAACCTAACACTAACCCTCACACTAACCCTAACCCTCACCCTAATCCTAAACCTCACCCTAGACTTCACCCTAAACCTAAACCTAATCCTCACCCTCATCCTAGCCCTCACCCTAATCCTAATTCTAACCCTCACCCTCACCCTAACCCTAACCCTGATCCTCACCCTAAACCTCAAACTAACCCTAACCCTAATCCTCAATCCAACACTCACCCTAACCCTAACCCTTACCCTAAACCTAAACCTAACCCTAACAATCACCATTATATCAAATCTCATCTCAGCCTAAACCTCAAATTTACCCTTACCATCATCCTCACCCTAACCCTCACACTAACCCTAAACCTGATCCTAACCCTCACCCTAACAGTTAACCTAACCATCACCCTAAACTTAACCCTTAACCTCACCCTAGCCCTAAACCTAACCTTAATCCTAATCCTAACCCTCATGCTAACACTCACCCTAACCCTAACACTAACAATCACCTTAAACCTAATCCTCACCCCTACCCTCACACTCAGCCTAACCCTAAGCCTAAGCCTAACTCTAACCCTAACCCTCACACTCACACTCACCCTCACCCTAATCCTAACCCTAACCCTAACCGTAACCCTAAACCTCAACCTAACTCTCACACTATCCTTAACCGTAAAAGTAACCCTAACCCTAAGCCTCGACCTAAACCTCCAACTAACCCTAAATCTAACCCTAAACCTCACACTCACCCTAACCCTAATCCTAACCCTAACCCTAAATATCACCCTAATTCTAACCCTAACCCTCACACTCACCCTCACCCTCACCATAACTCTAACCCTAACCCTAACAATAATAATAATCCTAACCCCAAACCTTACCGTAACCCTAACCCTAACCCTAATCCTAACACTCACCCTCAAGCTAACCCTAATCCTAACCCTAACCCTCACCCTAAACCTAATCCTCACCCTCACTGTAACCCTAACCCTCAAGCAAACTCTCACCCTAACCCTAACCCAAACCCTAAACCTTAATCTAACACTAACCCTAACCCTCACCCTCACCTTAGTCCTGACCCTAACCCTAATCCTAACTCTAATCCTCATTCTTACCCTCACCATAACCCTAACCTTAAACCTCACCCAAACCCTAACCCTAACCCAACTCTCAACCTAACCCTAAACCTCAATCTCACCGTAACCATAACCCTAACCCTCATCCTAACCCTAAACATAACTGAACCCTAACTCTCACCCTAACCCTAACCTTAACCCTCACCCTAACCCTAACCCTCACCCACACCCTCACTCTTAGCCTAACCCTAAGACTAACCCTAACCCTAATGCTCACACTCACCCTAACCCTTACCCTAAACCTAATGCTAACCCTAAGCCTACCCCTCACCCTCAACCTAACCCTAAATCTAACACTAACCCTAACCCTAACCCACACCCTCATCCTCAGCCTAATCCTAAGCCTAACCCAAACCCTAACACTCACACTCACCCTAACCCTAACCCTCACCCTCAACCTCAGCCTAACCCTAAGCTTATCCCTAACCCTAACCCTAACCCTCACTCATACCCTAACACTAACACTAATACTACTCCTAACCCTAACCATAACCCTCATCCTCAACTTAACCCTCACCGTAAGCCTAACCCTAACATGAATCCTAAACCTAACCCTCACCCTCAGCCTCACCCTAACCCTAAATCTAACACTAAACCTCGCCCTGTCCCTAACCCTAACCCTAACACTATCCCTAAACCTCATCCTAGCACTAACCCTAAACCTCACCCTCACCCTCACCATAACCTTAACCCTAACCCTAACAATAACAATAACCCTAAACCTAACCCTAAACCTCACCCTAAACATAACCCTCACCCTAACCCTAACACTCACCCTAACACTTACCTCACCCTAACATTAACACTAACCCTAACACTAAACCTCACACTAACCCTAACCCTGACCATCACCCTAACCCTAATTCTCACCCCTACCCTCACCCTCAGCCTAAACCTAAGCCTAAGCCTAACCCTAACCCTAAACCTCACACTCACCCTCACCCTAACCATAATCCTAACCCTAAACCTTACCCTAACCCTAAACATCAACCTAACCCTCAACCTAACCTTAACCCTAACACTTAATCTAACCCTGACCCTCGACCTAACCCTCCAACTAAACCTAAATCTAACCATAAACCTCCCCCTCCCCCTAACCCTAATCCTAACTCTAACCCTAAACCTCACCCTAAACCTAACACTCACCCTCACCCTCACCCTCACCATAACTCTAATCCTAACCGTAACAATAACAGTAATCCTAACCCTAAACCTAACCCTAACCCTAACCCTAACCCTTATGCTAACACTTAACCTCACCCTAACCCTAATGCTAACCCTAACCCTCACCCTAACCCTAACCCTCACCCTCACCGTAACACTAACCCTCATCCTAACGCTCACCCTAACCCTAACTCTAACCCTAAACCTTACCCTCACACTAACCCTCATCCTCACCTTCAATCTAGCCCTCACACTAACTCTAATCGTAAACCTAATCCTTATCCTAACCCTCATCCTAACTCTAAGCCTAAACCTAACCCTAACCCTAACCCCAAAACTCACTGTAACCCTAACACTAACCCTAACACTAACCCTAAAACTAACACTAAACCTAAATATAAACCTAACCCTAAACCTCAGCCTCACCCTCATCCTAACCCAAACCCTAACCCTAACCCTTATCCTAACTCTAAGCTGAACGCTAACCTAATCCTCTCCCTCACATTCACCCTCACCCAAAACCTAATCGTAAACCTAACCCTATCCCTAACCCTAACCCTCACCCTAACCCTCAGCCTAGCCCTCACCCTTACACTTATCCTAACTCTAACCCTCACCTTAACCATAACCCTCACCATAACCCTAACCCTCACCCTAACATTTACCCTCACCCTAACACTAACCCTAACCATAACAGTAACCCTCACACTAACCCTAAACATCACCCTAACCCTAAACCTCACCCTAACACTAACCCTAACCCTCACCCTCACCCTAGCCTTCACCCTAACCCTAACCCTCATCCTCACCATAAACCTCACACTAACCCTAACAATAATACTCAATCTAACACTCCACCTCACCCTAACGCTAACACTAACCCTCACCCTAACCCTAACCCCCACCCTTACCGTAACCCTCACCCTCAGCCTAACCACCTTTACCCTTACTGTCACCCACACTCTAACTGGGACCCTAACCCTAAGCCTCACACTAACCCTTAATGTACCCCTAAACCTCACCCTCTCCCTAACCCAAACTCTAACCCTAACACTAACACTAAACCTCACCCTAACCCTAACCCTAAGCCTCACCGTCACCCTAACCATAACCCTCAGCCTAACCCTAACCCTTACGCTAACACTTACCCTCAACCTAACACTAACCATAACCCTAAGAGTAACCCTCACACTAACCCTAACCCTCAACCTAATCCTAAACCTTACCCTAACCCTAACCCTAACCCTAATCCTAACCCTCACCCTAGCCCTCACCCTAACCCTAATTCTAACCCTCCGGTTGAGTAGAGTGTAGCCATCAAAGCTGGAATCAGTAGCACTCAGGTGAGAACGGGAAGCAGATATTCCCAGTCCGCTGGCAGTGTGCTACGGGGACCAGCCTATCTGGCTGCCACGCCTGAATGTTTGCAACCCCGGGAGAGCTAGGCAGGCGCAATTGTGCAGCAATGCAAACTGAATAACCTGGCCAAATTTCACGGGTATTCAAGAAACCACGGGGGATTTACAAGGAGATGTTCACCAGGAATAGCCGGGGTTTTGCCGGCAGCAAGATTCCGGAATTCTTCCTTAGAAGCCTTGAAAGCAGTGAAACGCTCCTATGTTGCAATAACTCAGAACCTCATTCTGAGTGTTCCAGGCAGAGGTTATTTGGCTGAACAGAACCGTGGCCTAATTAGAGCCAGATGTAGGCAGTGCCGTCCATAGTGCTGGATGGACAGTGGTGGCATGCCAAACAACTGAGCTCTAGTTCACAACAGTTTCACAAAGTGCCATCAATTGAGGTTCAAGTCCCTGCTCCGATTGAGTAGAGTGTAGACGTCTAAGCTGGAATCAGTAGCATTCTGCTGAAAATAACGGGAAGCAGATATACCCAGTCCGCTGGCATTGTCCTACGGGGACCAGCCTATCTGGCTGCCACGCCTGAATGTTTGCAACGGCGGCATAGCTAGGCAGGCGAAATTGTGCAGCAATGCAAACTGCATAACCTGGCCAAATTTCAGGGTTGTACAAGAAACCACCGGGGATTTACAAGGAGATGTTCACCCGGAACAGCCGGAGGCCTGCCGGCTGCATGATTCCGGAATTCTTCCTAAGAAGCCTTGAAAGCAGTGAAAATCTCCTATGTTGCAATAACTCAGAACCTCAATCTGAGAGTTCGGCAGAGGTCATTCGGCTGAACACAAGTGTGGATTAATTAGAGACAGATGTATGCAATGCTGTCCATATTGCTGGATGGACAGTGGTGGCATGCCAAACAACTGAGCTCTAGTTCTCAACACTATCACAAAGTGCCATCAGTTGCGGTTCAACTCACTGCTCCGGTTGAGTAGAGTGTAGCAGTCAAAGCTGGAATAAGTAGCACTCAGGTGAGAAGAACGGGAAGCAGATATACCCAGTCCGCTGGCAGTGTCCTATGGGGACCAGCCTATCTGGCTGCCACGTCTGAATGTTTGCAACCGCGGCAGAGCTAGGCAGGCGCAATTGTGCAGCAATGCAAACTGCATATCCTAGCCAAATTTCAGGGTTGTACAAGGTACCACGGGGAATTTACCAGGAGATGTTCACCCGGAACAGCCGGAGTCTTGCCGGCAGCAAGACTCTGGAATTCTTCCTAAGAAGCCTTGAAAGCAGTGAAACGCTCCTATATTGCAATAACTCAGAACCTCATTCTGAGTGTTCCCGGCAGAGGTCATTCCGCTGAACACAACCGTGGACTAAATAGAGCCAGATGTAGGCAGTGCCGTCCACATTGCTGGATGGACAGTGGTGGCGAGCCAAACAACTGAGCTCTAGTTCTCAACACTATCACAAAGTGCCATCAGTTGAGGTTCAACTTAGTGCTCCGGTTGAGTAGAGTGTAGCCGTCAAAGCGGGAATCAGTAGCACTCAGGTGAGAATGGAAGAGATATACCCAGTCCGGTGGCAGTGTCCAAAGGGGACCAGTCTATCTAGCTGCCACGTCTGGATGTTTGCAAGCCCGGCAGAGCTAGGCAGGCGCAATTGTGCAGCAATGCAAACTGCATAACCTGGCCAAGTTTTAGGGGTGTACTAGAAACTACCGGGTTTTTACAAGGAGATGTTCACCTGGAAGAGCCGGAGGCCTGCCGGCAGCAAGATTCCGGAATTCTTCCGAAGAAGCCTTGAAAGCAGTGAATGCTCCTGTGTTGCAATAACTCAGAACCTCATTCTGAGTGTTAACGGCAGAGATCATTCGGTTGAACACAACCGTGCACTAATTAGATCCAGAGGTAGGCAGTGCCGTCCATGTGCTGGATGGACAGTGGTGGCGTGCGAAACAACTGAGCTCTAGTTCTCAAAACTTTCACAAAGTGCCATAAGTTGCGTTTCAACTTACTGCTCCAGTTGAGTAGAGTGTACCCGTCAAAGCTGGAATCAATAGCACTCAGGTGAGAAGAACGGGAAGCAGATATACCCAGTCCCCTGGCAGTGTCCTACGGGGACCAGCCTATCTGGTGGCCACGCCTGAATGTTTGCAACCGCGGCAGAGCTTGGCAGGCGCAATTGTGCAGCAATGCAAACTGCATATCGTGGCCAAATTTCACTGGTGTTCAAGAAACCACGGGGGATTTCCAAGGAGATGTTCACACGGAACAGCCGGAGGCCTGCCGGCAGCAACATTCCGGAATTTTTCCGAAGAAGCCTTGAAAGAAGTGAAACGCTACTATGTTGCAATAATTCAGAACCTCATTCTGAGTGTTCCCGGCAGAAGTTATTCGGCTGAACACAACCGTGGACTAATTAGAGCCAGATGTAGGCATTGCCTTCCATCGTGCTGGATGGACAGTGGTGGCGTGCCAAACAACTGAGCTCTAGTTCTCAACACTTTCACAAAGTGCCATGAGTTGAGGTTCAACTTACTTCTCCGGTTGAGTAGAGTGTAGCCGTCAAAGCTGGAATCAGTAGCACTCAGATGAGAAGAACGGGAAGCAAATATACCCAGTCCGCTGGCAGTGTCTTATGGGACCAGCCTACCTGGCTTCCACGCCAGAATGTTTGCAACCGCGGCAGAGCTAGGCAGGCACAATTGTGCAGCAATGCAAACTTCATAACCTGGTCACATTTCATGGGTTTAAAAGAAACCACGGGGCATTTACAAGGAGATGTTCACCCAGAAGAGCTTGAGGCCTGCCAGCAGCAAGATTCCGGAATTCTTCCTAAGAAGCCTTGAAAGCAGTGAAACGCTCCTATGTTGAAGTATCTCAGAACCTCATTCTGCGTGTTCCCGGCAGAGGTCATTCGGCTGAACACAACCGTGGACTAATTAGAGCAGGATGTAAGCAGTGCCGTCCATAGTACTGGATGGACAGTGGTGGCTTGCCAAACAACTGAGCTCTACTTCTCAACACTTTCATAAAGTGCCATAAGTTGAGGTTCAACTTACTGCTCCCGTTGAGTAGAGTGTAGCCGTCAAAGCTGGAATCAGTAGCACTCAGGTGAGAAGAACGGGAAGCAGATATGCCCAGTCCCTGGCAGTGTCCTACGGGGACCAGCCTATCTGGCTGCCACGCCTGAATGTTTGCAACCGCGGCAGAGCTAGGCAGGCGCAATTGTGTAGCAATGCAAACTGCATAACCTGGCCAAATTTCACGGGTGTACAAGAAACCACCGGGGATTTAAAGGGAGATGTTCACCCCGAACAGCCAGATTTCTGCCGGCAGCAAGATACCGTGCGGAATTCTTCCTATGAAGCCTTGAAAGCAGTGAAACGCTCCAAAGTTGCAATAACTCAGAACCTCATTCTGAGTGTTCCCGGCAGAAGTCATGCGGCTGAACACAACCGTGGAATAATTAGAGCCAGATATAGGCAGTGAGGTCCATAGTGCTGGATGGACAGTGGTGGCGTGCCAAACAGCTGAGCTCTAGTTCTCAACACTTTCACAACATGCCATCAGTTGAGGTTCAACTTACTGCTCCGGTTGCATAGAGTGCAGCCGTCAAAGCTGGAATCAGTAGCACTCAGGTGAGAAGAACGGGAAACAGATATACCCAGTCCGCTGGCAGTGTCCTACCGGGACCAGCCTATCTGGCTGCCACGCCTGAATGTTTGCAACCCCGGCAGAGCTAGGCAGGCGCAATGTGCAGCAATGCAAACTGCATAACCTGGCCAAATTTCACGGGTGTACAAGAAACCACGGGGGATTTACAAGGAGATGTTCACCCGGAACAGCCTGAGGCCTGCCGGCAGCAACATTCCGGAATTCTTCCTAAGAAGCCTTGAAAGCAGTGAAACGCTCCTATGTTGCAATAATTCAGAACCTCATTCTGAGTGTACCCGGCCGAGGTCATTCCGCTGAACACACCCGAGGACTAATTAGAGCAGGATGTAAGCAGTGCCGTCCATAGTACTGGATGGACAGTGGTGGCTTACCAAACAACTGAGCTCTACTTCTCAACACTTTCATAAAGTGCCATAATTTGAGGTTCAACTTACTGCTCCGGTTGAGTAGAGTGTAGCATTCAAAGCTGGAATCAGTAGCACTCAGGTGAGAAGAACGGGAAGCAGATATACCCACTCCGCTGACAGTGTCCTACGGGGACCAGCCTTTCTGGCTGCCACGCCTGAATGTTTGCAACGGCGGCAGAGCTAGGCAGGCGCAATTGTGCAGCAATGGAAACTGCATAACCTGGCCAAATTTCACGGGTGTACAAGAAACCACGGGGGATTTAGAAGGAGATGTTCACCCGGAAGACCCGGAGGCCTGCCGGCAGCAAAATTCCGGAATTCTTCCTGTGAAGCCTTGAAAGCAGTGAAACGCTACTATGTTATAGTAACTCAGAACCTCATTCTGAGTGTTCCCGGCAGAGGTCATGCGGCTGAAAACAACCGTGGACTAATTAGAGCCAGATGCAGGCAGTGCCGTCCATAGTGCTGGATGGACAGTGGTGGCGTGCCAAACAACTGAGCTCTAGTTCTCAACACTTTCACAAAGTTCCATCAGTTGAGGTTCACCTTACTGCTCCGGTTGAGTACAGTGTAACCGTCAAAGCTGGAGGCAGTAGCACTCAGGTGAGAAGAACGGGAAGCAGATATACCCAGTCCGCTGGCAGTTTCCTACGGGGAACAGCCTATCTGGCTTCCACACCTGAAAGTTTGGAACCGCGGCAGAGATAGGCAGGCGCAATTGTGCAGCAATGCAAACTGCATAACCTGGTCAAATTGCACGGGTGTACAAGAAACCACGGGGGATTTACAAGGAGATGTTTACCCGGAACTGTCGGAGGCCTGCCGGCACTAACATTCTGGAATTCTTCCTGAGAAGTCTTGAAAGCAGTGAAACGCTCCTATGTTGCCATATCTCAGAACCTCATTCTGAGTGTTCCCGGTAGAGGTCATTCGGCTGAACACAAAGGTGGTCTAATTAGAGGCAAATATAGGCAGTGTCTTTCATAGTGCTGGATGGACAGTGGTGGCGTGCCAAACAACTGAGCTCTAGTTATCAACACTTTCACAAAGTGCCACAAGTTGAGGTTCACCTTATTGCTCCGCTTGAGTAGAGTGTAGCCGTCAAAGCTGGAATCAGTAGCACTAAGGTGAGTACAACGGGAAGTAGATATACCCAGTCCGCTGGCAATGTCCTACGGGGACCAGCCTATGTGGCTGCAACTCCTGAATGTTTGCAATCGCGGCAGAGCTAGGCAGGCGCAATTGTGCAGCAATTCAAACTGCATAACCTGGCCAAATTTCACGGGTGTACAAGAAACCACGGGGGATTTACCAGGAGATGTTCACCCGGAAAAGCCAGAAGCCTGCCTGCAGCACGATTCCAGAATCCTTCATAAGAAGCCTTGAAAGCAGTGAAACGCTCCTATGTTGCAATAACTCAGAACCTCATTCTGAGAGTCCACGGCAGAGGTCATTCGGCTGAACACAACCGTGGACTAATTAGAGCCAGATGAAGGCAGGGCCTTTCATAGTGCTTGATGGACAGTGGTGGCCTGCAAAACAACAGAGCTCTAGTTCTCAACACTTTCACAAAGTGCCATAAGTTGTGGTTCAAGTTACTGCTCCGGTTGAGTAGAGTGTAGCCGTCAAAGCAGGAATCAGTAGCGCTCAGGTGAGACGAATGGGAAGAAGATATACCCAGTCCGCTGGGAGTGTCCTACGAGGACCAGCCTATGTGCCTGCCAGGCCTGAATGTTTGCAACCGCGGCAGACCTAGGCAGGCGCAATTGTGTAGCAATGCAAACTACATCACCTGGCCAAATTTCAAGGGTGTACAAGAAACCACGGGGGATTTACAAGGAGATGTTCACCCGGAACAGCCGGAGGCCTGCCTTCAGCAAGATTCCGGAATCATTCCTAAGAAGCCTTGAAAGCAGTGTTCGCTCCAATGTTGCAATAACTCAGAAACTCATTCTGAGCGTTCCCGGCAGAGGTCATTCGGCGGAACACAACCGTGGACTAATTAGAGCCAGATGTAGGCAGTGCCTTCCATAGTGCTGTATGGACAGTGGTGGCGTACCAAACAACTGCGCTCTAGTCCTCAACACTTTCACAAAGGGCCACAAGTTGAGGTTCAACTTACTGCTCCGGGTGAGTAGAGTGTAGCCCTCAAAGCTGGAATCAGTAGCACTCAGGTGACAAGAACTGGAAGCAGATATACCCAGTCCGCTGGCAGTGTACTAAGTGGACCAGCCTATCTGGCTGCCACGCCTGAATGTTTGCAACCGCGGCAAAGCTGGGCAGGCGCAATTGTGCAGCAATGCAAACTGCATAACCTGGCCAAATTTCACGGGTGTCCAAGAATCCACGGGGGATTTAAAAGGGGATGTTCACCTGGAACAGCCGGAGGCCTGTCATCAGTAAGATTCCAGAATTCTTCCTAAGAAGCCGTGAAAGTACTGAAACGCTCCTATGTTGCAGTTAATCAGAACCTCATTCTGAGTGTTCCCGGCAGAGGTCATTCGGCTAAACACAACCGTGGACTAAGTAGAGCCAGATGTAGGAGTGCCGTCCATAGTGCTGGGTGGACAGTGGTGGCATTACAAACAGCTGCGCTCTAGTTCTCAACACTTTCACAAAGAGCCATAAGTTGAGGTTCAACTTACTGCTCCGGGTGAGTAGAGTGTAGCCGTCAAAGCTGGAATCAGTAGCACTCAGGTGAGAAGAATGTGAAGCAGATATACCCAGTCCGCTGGCCGTGTCCTACGGGGACCAGCCTATCTGGCTGCCACGCCTGAATGTTTGCAACTGCGGCAGAGCTACGCAGGCGTGATTGTGCAGCAATGCAAGCTGCATAACCTGGCAAAATTAAACGGGTGTACAAGAATCCACGGGGGATTTACAAGGAGATGTTCACCCGGAACAGCTGGAGGCCTGCCATCAGTAAGATTCCGGAATTCTTCCTAAGAAGCCGTGAAAGTACTGAATCGCACATATGTTGCAGTAACTCCGAACCTCATTCTGAGTATTCCCGGCAGAGGACATTCAGCTAAACACAACCGTGGACTCATTAGAGCCAGATATAGGCAGTGCCTTTCATAATGCTGGATGGACAGTGGTGGCGTGCCAAACAACTGAGCTCTATTTCTCAACACTTTCACAAAGTGCCATCAGTTGAGGTTCAACTTACTGCTCCGGTTGAGTAGAGTGTTGCCGTCAAAGAGGGAATCAGTAGCACTCAGGTGAGAACGGGAAGCAGATATACCCAGTCTGCTGGCAGTGTCCTACGGGGACCAGTCTATCTAGCTGCCAGGGCTGAATGTTTGCAACCCCGGCAGAGCTAGGCAGGTGCAATTGTGCAGCAATGCAAACTGAATAACCTGGCCAAATTTTAGGGGTGTACTACAAACCACCGGGGATTTACAAGGAGATGTTCACCCGGAAGAGCCGGAGGCCTGCCGGCAGCATGATTCCGGAATTCTTCGAAGAAGCCTTGAAAGCAGTTAAACGCTCCTATGTTGCAATAACTCAGAACCTCATTCTGAATGTTAACGGCAGAGGTCATTCAGCTGAACACAACCGTGGACTAATTAGAGCCAGATGTAGGCAGAGCCCTCCATAGTGTGGATGGGGAGTGGTGGCGTGCCAAACAACTGAGCTCTAGTTCTCAACACTTTCACAAAGTGCCATCAGTTGAGATTCAACTCACTGATCCGTTTGAGTAGAGTGTAGCCCTCAAAGCTGGAATCAGTAGCACTCAGCTGAGAATAACGGGAAGCAGATATACCCAGTCTGCTGGCAGTGTCCTACGGGGACCAGCCTATCTGGCTGCCACGCCTGAATGTTTGCAACCCCGGGAGAGCTAGGCAGGCACAATTGTGCAGAAATGCAAACTGCATAACCTGGCCAAATTTCAGGGTTGTACAAGAAACCACGGGGGATTTACCAGGAGATGTTCACCTGGAACAGCCGGAGTCCTGCCGGCAGCAAGATTCCGGAATTCTTCGAAAGAAGCCTTGGAAGCAGTGAAACGCTCCTATGTTGCAATTACTCAGAACCTCATTCTGAGTGTTAATGGCAGAGGTAATTCGGCTGAACACAACCGTGCACTAATTAGAGCCAGATGTAGGCAGTGCCGTCCATAGTGCTGGATGGACAGTGGTGGCGTGCCAAACAACTGAGCTCTAGTTCTCAACACTTTCACAAAGTGCCGTCAGTTGAGGTTCAACTTACTGCTCCGGTTGAGTAGAGTGTAGCCGTCAAAGATGGAATCAGTAGCACTTTGGTGAGAAGAACGGGAAGCAAATATACCCAGTCCGCTGGCAGTGTCTTACGGGGACCAGCCTGTCTGGCTGCCACGCCTGAATGTTGGCAACCACGGCAGAGCTAGGCAGGCGCAATAGTGTAGCAGTGCAAACTGCATAACCTGGCCAAATTTCACGGGTGTACAAGAAACCACTGGGGTTTTACAAGGAGATGTTCACCCGGAATAGCCGGAGGCCTGCTGGCAGCAAGATTCCCTCCGGAATTTTTCCTAAGAAGCCTTGAAAGCAGTGAAACGCTCCTATGTTGCAATAACTCAGAATCTCGTTCTGAGTGTTCCGGGCAGAGGTCATTCGACTGAACACAACCGTCGACTAATTAGAGCCCGATGTAGGCAGTGTCGTCCAAAGTGCTGGATGGACAGTGGTGGCATGCCAAACAACTGAGCTCTAGTTCTCAACACTTTCACAAAGTGCCATCAGTTGAGGTTCAACTTACTGCTCCGATTGAGTAGAGTGTAGCCGTCAAAGCTGGAATCAGTAGCCTTCAGGTAAGTACGGGAAGCAGATACACCCAGTACGCTGGCAATGTCCTACGGGGTCCAGCCTATCTGTCTGCCACGCCTGAATGTTTGCAACCGTGGCAGAGCTAGGCAGGTGCAATTATGCAGTAATGCAAACTGCATAACCTGGCCAAATTTCACGGGTGTACAAAAAACCACGGGTTTTTACCAGGAGATGTTCACCCGGAACAGACGGAGGCCTGGCTGCAGAAAGATTTCTGAATTCTTCCTAGGAAGCCTTGAAAGCAGTGAAACGCTCCTATGTTGAAATATCTCAGAACTTCATTCTGAGTGTTCCCGGCAGAGGTCATTCGGCTGAACACAACCGTGGACTAATTAGAGCCAGATGTAGGCAGTGCCTTCTATAGTGCTGGATGAACAGTGGTGGCGTGCCAATCAACTGAGCTCTAGTTCTCAACACTTTCACAAAGTGCCATAAGTGAGGTTCATCTTACTGCTCCGGTTGAGTACAGTGTAGCCGTCAAAGCTGGAATCAGTAGCACTCAGGTGAGAAGAACGGGAAGCAGATATAACCAGTCCGCTGGCAGTGTCCTACGGGGACCAGCCTATATGGCTGCCACGCCTGAATGTTTGCAACCGCGGCAGAGCTAGGCAGGCGCAATTGTGCAGCGATGCAAACTGCATTACCTGGCCAAATTTCACGGGTGTACAAGAAACCACGGGGGATTTACAAGCCGATGTTCATCAGGAAGAGCCTTAGGCCTGCCAGCAGCATCATTCCGGAATTTTTCCTAAGAAGCCTTGAAAGCAGTGAAACGCTCCTATGTTGCAATTACTCAGAACCTCATTCTGATTGTTCCCGGCAGAGGCCATTCTGCTGAACACAACCGTGGACTAATTAGAGCCAGATGTAGGCATTGCCATCCATAGTGCTGGACGGAGAGTGGTGGCGGGCCAAACAACTAAGCTCTAGTTCTCAACACTTTCACATAGTGCCATCAGTTGAGGTTCAACTTACTGCGACGGTTGAGTAGAGTGTAGCCGTCAAAGCTGGAATCAGTAGCACTCAGGTGAGAAGAACGGGAAGCAGATATTCCCAGTCCGCTGGCAGTGTCCTACGGGGACCAGCCTATCTGGCTGCCATGCCTGAATGTTTCCAACCGCGGCACAGCTAGGCAGGCGCAATTGTGCAGCAATGCAAACTGCATAACCTGGCCAAATTTCAGGGGTGTACAAGAAACCACCGGGGATTTACAAGGAGATGTTCACCCGGAAGAGCCATAGGACTGCCGGCAGCAAGATTCCGGTATTCTTCCTTAGAAGCCTTGAAAGCAGTGAAACGCTCCTGTGTTGCAAAAACTCAGATACTCATTCTGAGTGTTCCCAGCAGAGGTCATTCGGCTGAACAGAACCGTGGACTAATAAGAGCCAGATGTAGGCAGTGTCGTCCATAGTGCTGGATGGAGGGTGGTGGCGTGCCAAACAACTGAGCTCTAGTTCTCAACACTTTCACAAAGTGCCATCAGTTGAGGTTCAACTCACTGCTCTGGTTGAGTAGAGTGTAGCCGTCTAAGCTGGAATCAGTAGCACTCAGCTGAGGATAAGGGGAAGCAGATATAACCAGTCTGATGGCAGTGTCCTACTGGGACCAGCCTATCGGGTTGCCATGCCTGAATGTTTGCAAGCGCGGCAGAACTAGGCAGGCCCAATTGTGCAGCAATGCAAACTGCATAACCTGGCCAAATTTCAGGGTTGTACAAGAAACCACGGGGGATTTACAAGAGATGATAACCCGAACAGCCGGAGGCCTGCCGCCAGCAAGATTCTGGAATTCATCCTAAGAAGCCTTGAAAGCAGTGAAACGCTCCTATGTTGCAATAACTCAGAACCTCATTCTGAGTGTTCCCGGCAGAGGTCATTCGGCTGAACACAACCGTGGACTAATTACCGACAGATGTAGGCAGTGCCGTCCATAGTGCTGGATGGACAGTGGTGGCGTGCAAAACAACTGAGCTCTAGTTCTCAACACTTTCACAAAGTGCCATCAGTTGAGGTTCAACTTAATGCTCCGGTTGAGTAGAGTGTAGCTGTCAAAGCGGGAATCAGTAGCACTCAGGTGAGAACGGGAAGCAGATAAACCCAGTCTGCTGGCAGTGTCCTACGGGGACCAGCCTATCTGGCTGCCATGCCTGAATGTTTGCAACCGCAGGAGAGCTAGGCAGGCGCAATTGTGCAGCAATGCAAACTGCATAACCTGGCCAAATTTCAGGGTTGTACAAGAAACCACGGGGGATTTACCAGGAGATATTCACCCGGAACATCCGGAGTCCTGCCGGCAGCAAGATTCCGGAATTCTTCGAAAGAAGCCTTCAAAGCAGTGAAACGCTCCTATGTTGCAATTACTCAGAACCTCATTCTGAGTGTTAACGGCAGAGGTCATTCGGCTGAACACAACCGTGCACTAATTAGAGCCAGAGGTAGGCAATGGCGTCCAAAGTGCTGGATGGACAGTGGTGGCGTGCCAAACAACTGACCTCTAGTTCTCAACAATTTCACAAAGTGCCATAAGTTGAGGTTCAACTTACTGGTCCGGTTAAGTAGAGTGTAGCCGTCAAAGTTGGAATGAGTAGCACTTAGGTGAGAAGAACGGGAAGCAAATATACCCAGTTCGCTGGCAGTGTCTTACGTGGACCAGCCAATCTGGCTGCCACGACTGAATGTTTGCATCCGCGGCAGAGCTAGGCAGGCGCAATTGTGCAGCAATGCAAACTGCATAACCTTGCCAAATTTCGCGGGTGTAAAAGAAACCTCAGGGGATTTACAGGGAGATGTTCACCAGGAACAGACGGTGGCCTGCCCACAGCAATTTTCCGGAATCCTTCCTCAAAAGCCTTGAAAGCAGTGAAACGCTCCAATGTTGCAATAACTCAGAATCTCATTCTGAGTGTTCCCGGCAGAGGACATTTGGCTGAACACAACGGTGGAGTAATTAGAACCAGATGTAGGCAGTGCCGTCCATAGTGCTCTATGGACAGTGGTGCCTTGCCAAACAACTGAACTCCAGTGCTCAACACTTTCACAAAGTGCCATCAGTTGAGGTTCCACTAACTGCACCGTTTGAGTAGAGTGTAGCCGTCAAAGTTGGAATCAGTAGCACTCAGGTGAGAAGAACGGGAAGCAGATATACACAGTCCGCTGGCAGTGTCCCACGGGGACCAGCCTATCTGGCTGCCACGCCTGAATGTTTGCAAGTGCGACAGAGCTAGGCTAGCACAATTGTGCAGCAATCTAAACTGCATAAACTGGCCAAATTTCACGTGTGTACATGAAATCACGGAGGATTTACAAGGAGATGTTCACCCAGAACAGCTTGAGGCCTGCCGGCAGCAACATTCCGGAATTCTTCCTAAGAAGCCTTGAAAGCACTGAAACGCTCCTATGTTGCAATAAATCAGAACCTCATTCTGAGTGTTCCCGGCAGAGGTCATTTGGCTGAACAGAACCGTGGACTAATTAGAGCCAGATGAAGGCAGTGCCGTCCATAGTGCTGGATGGACAGTGGTGGCGTGCCAAACAATTGAGCTCTAGTTCTCAACAGTTTCACAAAGTGCCATCAGTTGAGGTTCAACTCCCTGCTCCGGTTGAGTAGAGTGTAGCTGTCTAAACTGGAATCAGTAGCATTCAGCTGAAAATAACGGGAAGCACATATACCCAGTCTGCTGGCAGTGTCCTACGGGGACCAGCCTATCTGGCTGCCTTGCCTGAATGTTTGCAACAGCGGCAGAGCTAGGCAGGCGACATTGTGCAGCAATGCAAACTGCATAACCTGGCCAAATTTCAGGGTTGTCCAAGAAACCACCGGGGATTTACAAGGAGATGTTCACCCGGAACAGCCAGAGGCCTGCCTGCTGCAAGCTTCCGGAATTCTTCCTAAGAAGCCTTGAAATCAGTGAAACGCTCCTATGTTGCAATAACTCAGAACCTCATTCTGAGTGTTCCTGACAGAGGTCATGCAGATGATAACTACCGTGGACTAATTAGAGCCAGATGTAGGCAGTGCCGTCTATAGTACTGGATGGACAGTGGTGCCGGGCCAAACAACTGAGCTCTAGTTCTAAACACTTTCACAAAGTGCCATCAGTTGAGTTTGAACTTACTGCTCCGGTTGAGTAGAGTGTAGCCGTCAAAGCTGGTTTCAGTAGCACTCAGGTGAGAACGGGAAGCAGATATACCCAGTCCCCTGGCAGTGTCCTACGGGGACCATCCTATCTGGCTGCCACGCCTGAATGTTTGCAACCGCGGCAGAGCTAGGCAGGCAGAATTGTGCAGCAATGCAAACTGCATAACCTGGCCAAATTTCACGGGTGTACAAGAAACCACTGGGGATTTACAAGGACATATTCACCCGGAACAGCCGGCGGCCTGCCCGCAGCAAGATTCCGGAATTCTTCCAAAGAAGCCTTGAAAGCAATGAAACGCTCCTATGTTGCAATAACTCAGAATCTCATTCTGAGTGTTCCCGGCAGAGGACATTTGGCTGAACACAACGGTGGAGTAATTAGAACCAGATGTTTGCAGTGCCGTCCATAGTGCTCTATGGACAGTGGTTGCTTGCCAAACAACTGAGCTCTAGTTCTCAACACTTTCACAAAGTGCCATCAGTTGAGGTTCAAGTAACTGCACCGGTTGAGTAGAGTGTAGCCGTCAAAGCTGGAATCAGTAGCACTCAGGTGAGAACGGGAAGGAGATATACCCTCTCAGCTGGCAGTGTCCTATGGGCACCAGCCTATCTGGCTGCCACGCTTGAATGTTTGCAACCGCGGCAGAGTTAGGCAGGCGCAATTGTGCAGCAATGCAAACTGCATAACCTAGCCAAATTTCAGGGTTCTACAAGAAACCACGGGTTATTTACGAGGAGATGTTCACCCGAAACACCCTGAGGCCTGCCGCCAGCAAGATTCCGGAATTTTTCCGAAGAAGACTTGAAAGCAGTGAAATGCTCCTATGTTGTAGTAACTCAGAACCTCATTCTGAGAGTTCCCGGCAGATGTCATTCGGCTGAACACAACCGTGGACTAATTAGAGCCAGATGTAGGCAGTGCCGTCCATAGTGCTGGATGGATAGTGGTGGCGTGACAAACAACTGAGCTCTAGTTCTCAACACTTTCACAAAGTGCCATCAGTTGCGGTTCAACTCACTGCTCCGGTTGAGTAGAGTGTAGCCGTCAAACCTGGAATCAGTAGCACTCAGGTCAGAAGAACGGGAAGCATGTATACCCAGTCGGCTGGCAGTGTCTTACGGGGACCAGCCTATCTGGTTGCCACGCCTGAATATTTGCAACCGAGGCAGAGCTAGGCTGGCGCAATTGTGCAGCAATGCAAACTGTATAACATGTCCAAATTTCACGGGTGTACAAGAAACCACGGGGGATTTACAAGGAGATGTTTACCCGAAACAGCCGGAGGACTGACAGCAGCAATATTCCGGAATTCTTCCTAAGAATCCTTGAAAGCAGTGAAACGGTCCTACGTTGCAAGAACTCAGAACCTCATTGTGAGTGTTCCCGGCAGAGGTCATTCGGCTGAACACAACCGTGCACTAATTAGAGCCAGATGTAGGCAGTGCCGTCCATAGTGCTGGATGGACAGTGGTGGCGGGCCAAACAACTGAGCTCTAATTCTCAACACTTTCACAAATTCCCATCAGTTGAGGTTCAACTTACTGCTCTGGTTGAGTAGAGTGTAGCCATCAAAGCTGGAATCAGTAGCACTCAGGTGAGAACGGGAAGCAGATATTCCCAGTCCGCTGGCAGTGTCCTACGGGGACCAGCCTATCTGGCTGCCACGCCTGAATGTTTGCAACCCCGGGAGAGCTAGGCAGGCGCAACTGTGCAGCAATGCAAACTGAATAACCTGGCCAAATTTCACGGGTATTCAAGAAACCACGGGGGATTTACAAGGAGATGTTCACCCGGAATAGCCGGGGTTTTGTCGGCAGCAAGATTCCGGAATTCTTCCTTAGAAGCCTTGAAAGCAGTGAAACGCTCCTATGTTGCAATAATTCAGAACCTCATTCTGAGTCTTCCCGGCAGAGGTTATTTGGCTGAACAGAACCGTGGACTAATTAGAGCCAGATGTAGGCAGTGCCGTCCATAGTGCTGGATGGACAGTGGTGGCGTGCCAAACAACTGAGCTCTAGTTCACAACAGTTTCACAAAGTGCCATCAATTGAGGTTCAACTCCCTGCTCCGATTGAGTAGAGTGTAGACGTCTAAGCTGGAATCCGTAGCATTCCGCTGAAAATAACGGGAAGCAGATATACCCAGTCTGCTGGCAGTGTCCTACGGGGACCAGCCTATCTGGCTGCCACGCCTGAATGTTTGCAACGGCGGCATAACTAGGCAGGCGCAATTGTGCAGCAATGCAAACTGCATAACCTGGCCAAATTTCAGGGTTGTCCAAGAAACCACCGGGGATTTACAAGGAGATGTTCACCCGGAACAGCCGGAGGCCTGCCGGCTGCAAGATTCCGGAATTCTTCCTAAGAAGCCTTGAAAGCAGTGAAAATCTCCTATGTTGCAATAACTCAGAACCTCAATCTGAGAGTTCGGCAGAGGTCATTCGGCTGAACACAAGTGTGGATTAATTAGAGACAGATGTATGCAATGCCGTCCAGAGTGCTGGATGGACAGTGGTGGCTTGCCAAACAACTGAGCTCTAGTTCTCAACACTATCACAAAGTGCCATCAGTTGCGGTTCAACTCACTGCTCCGGTTGAGTAGAGTGTAGCCGTCAAAGCTGGAATAAGTAGCACTCAGTTGAGAAGAACGGGAGGCAGATATACCCAGTCCGCTGGCAGTGTCTTATGGGGAACAGCCTATCTGGCTGCCACGTCTGAATGTTTGCAACCGCGGCAGAGCTAGGCAGGCGCAATTGTGCAGCAATGCAAACTGCATATCCTAGCCAAATTTCAGGGTTGTACAAGGAACCACGGGGAATTTACCAGGAGATGTTCACCCGGAACAGCCGGAGTCTTGCCGGCAGGAAGACTCTGGAATTCTTCCTAAGAAGCCTTGAAAGCAGTGAAACGCTCCTATATTGCAATAACTCAGAACCTCATTCTGAGTGTTCCCGGCAGAGGTCATTCCACTGAACACAACCGTGGACTAAATAGAGCCAGATGTAGGCACTGCCGTCCACATTGCTGGATGGACAGTGGTGGCGAGCCAAACAACTGAGCTCTAGTTCTCAACACTATCACAAAGTGCCATCAGTTGAGGTTCAACTTAGTGCTCCGGTTGAGTAGAGTGTAGCCGTCAAATCGGGAATCAGTAGCACTCAGGTGAGAATGGAAGAGATATACCCAGTCCTCTGGCAGTGTCCAAAGGGGACCAGTCTATCTAGCTGCCACGTCTGGATGTTTGCAAGCCCGGCAGAGCTAGGCAGGCGCAATTGTGCAGCAATGCAAACTGCATAACCTGGACAAATTTTAGGGGTGTACTAGAAACTACCGGGGATTTACAAGGAGATGTTCACCTGGAAGAGCCGGAGGCCTGCCGGCAGAAAGATTCCGGAATTCTTCCAAAGAAGCCTTGAAAGCAGTGAATGCTCCTGTGTTGCAATAACTCAGAACCTCATTCTGAGTGTTAACGGCAGAGATCATTCGGTTGAACACAACCGTGCACTAATTAGATCCAGAGGTAGGCAGTGCCGTCCATGTGCTGGATGGACAGTGGTGGCGGGCGAAACAACTGAGCTCTAGTTCTCAACACTTTCACAGAGTGCCATAAGTTGAGGTTCAACTTACTGCTCTGGTTGAGTAGAGTGTACCCGTCAAAGCTGGAATCAATAGCACTCAGGTGAGAAGAACGGGAAGCAAATATACCCAGTCCCCTGGCAGTGCCCTACGGGGACCAGCCTATCTGGTGGCCACGCCTGAATGTTTGCAACCGCGGCAGAGCTTGGCAGGCGCAATTGTGCAGCAATGCAAACTGCATATCGTGGCCAAATTTCACTGGTGTTCAAGAAACCACGGGGGATTTACAAATAGATGTTCACACGGAACAACCGGAGGCCTGCCGGCAGCAACATCCGGAATTCTTCCGAAGAAGCCTTGAAAGAAGTGAAACGCTACTATGTTGCAATAATTCAGAACCTCATTCTGAGTGTTCCCGGCAGAAGTTATTCGGCTGAACACAACCGTGGACTAATTAGAGCCAGATGTAGGCAGTGCCTTCCATCGTGCTGGATGGACAGTGGTGGCGTGCCAAACAACTGAGCTCTAGTTCTCAACACTTTCACAAAGTGCCATGAGTTGAGGTTCAACTTACTGCTCCGGTTGAGTAGAGTGTAGCCGTCAAAGCTGGAATCAGTAGCACTCAGGTGAGAAGAACGGAAAGCAAATATACCCAGTCCGCTGGCAGTGTCTTATGGGACCAGCCTACCTGGCTTCCACGCCTGAATGTTTGCAACCACGACAGAGCTAGGCAGGCACAATTGTGCAGCAATGCAAACTTCATAACCTGGTCACATTTCATGGGTTTAAAAGAAACCACGGGGCATTTACAAGGAGATGTTCACCCAGAAGAGCTTGAGGCCTGCCAGCAGCAAGATTCCGGAATTCTTCCTAAGAAGCCTTGAAAGCAGTGAAACGCTCCTATGTTGAAGTATCTCAGAACCTCATTCTGCATGTTCCCGGCAGAGGTCATTCGGCTGAACACAACCGTGGACTAATTAGAGCCAGATGTAGGCAGTGATGTCCATAGTGCTGGATGGTCAGTGGTGGCGTGCCAAACAACTGAGCTCTAGTTCTCAACACTTTCACAAAGTGCCATCAGTTCAGGTTCAACTTACTGCTCCGGTTGAGTAGAGTGTAGCCGTCAAAGCTGGAATCAGTAGCACTCGGTTGAGAAAAATGGGGGGAAGATATGCCCAGTCCCTGGCAGTGTCCTACGGGGACCAGCCTATCTGGCTGCCACGCCTGAATGTTTCCAACCGCGGCAGAGCTAGGCAGGCACAATTGTGCAGCAATGCAAACTTCATAACCTGGTCACATTTCATGGGTTTAAAAGAAACCACGGGGCAATTACAAGGAGATGTTCACCCGGAAGAGCTTGAGACCTGCCAGCAGCAAGATTCCGGAATTCTTCCTAAGAAGCCTTGAAAGCAGTGAAACGCTCCTATGTTGAAGTATCTCAGAACTTCATTCTGCGTGTTCCCGGCAGAGGTCATTCGGCTGAACACAACCTTGGACTAATTAGAGCCAGATGTAGGTAGTGCCGTCCATAGTGCTGGATGGTCAGTGGTGGCGTGCCAAACAACTGAGCTCTAGTTCTCAACACTTTCACAAACTGCCATCAGTTGAGGTTCAACTTACTGCTCCGGTTGAGTAGAGTGTAGCCGTCAAAGCTGGAATCAGTAGCACTCGGGTGAGAAAAATGGGAAGCAGTTATGCCCAGTCCCTGGCAGTGTACTACGGGGACCAGCCTATCTGGCTGCCACGCCTGAATGTTTGCAACCGCGGCAGAGCTAGGCAGGCGCAATTGTGCAGCAATGCAAACTGCATAACCTGGCCAAATTTCACGGGTGTACAAGAAACCACCGGGGATTTAAAGGGAGATGTTCACCCGGAACAGCCGGATTCCTGCCGGCAGGAAGATACCATGCGGAATTCTTCCTATGAAGCCTTGAAAGCAGTGAAACGCTCCAAAGTTGCAATAACTCAGAACCTCATTCTGAGTGTTCCCGGCAGAGGTCATTCGGCTGAACCCAACCGTGGACTAATTAGAGCCAGATATAGGCAGTGAGGTCCATAGTGCTGGATGGACAGTGGTGGCGTGCCAAACAACTGAGCTCTAGTTCTCAACAATTTCACAAAATGCCATCAGTTGAGGTTCAACTTACTGCTCCGGTTGAGTAGAGTGTAGCCGTCAAAGCTGGAATCAGTAGCACTCAGGTGAGAAGAACGTGAAACAGATATGCCCAGTCCGCTGGCAGTGTCCTACCGGGACCAGCCTATCTGGCTGCCACGCCTGAATGTTTGCAACCCCGGCAGAGCTAGGCAGGCGCAATGTGCAGCAATGCAAACTGCATAACCTGGCCAAATGTCACGGGTGTACAAGAAACCACGGGGGATATACAAGGAGATGTTCACCCGGAACAGCCTGAGGCCTGCCGGCAGCAACATTCCGGAATTCTTCCTAAGAAGCCTTGAAAGCAGTGAAACGCTCCTATGTTGCAATAATTCAGAACCTCATTCTGAGTGTTCCCGGCAGAGGTCATTCCGCTGAACACACCTGAGGACTAATTAGAGCAGGATGTAAGCAGTGCCGTCCATAGTACTGGATGGACAGTGGTGGCTTGCCAAACAACTGAGCTCTACTTCTCAATACTTTCATAAAGTGCCATAAGCTGAGGTTCAACTTACTGCTCCGGTTGAGTAGAGTGTAGCATTCAAAGCTGGAATCAGTAGCACTCAGGTGAGAAGAACGGGAAGCAGATATACCCACTCCGCTGACAGTGTCCTACGGGGACCAGCCTTTCTGGCTGCCACGCCTGAATGTTTGCAACCGTGGCAGAGCTAGTCAGGCGCAATTGTGCAGCAATGGAAACTGCATAACCTGGCCAAATTTCACGGGTGGACAAGAAACCACGGGGGATTTACAAGCAGATGTTCACCCGGAAGAGCTGGAGCCCTGCCAGCAGCAACATTCCGGAATTTTTCCTAAGAAGCCTTGAAAGCAGTGAAACGCTCCTAAGTTGCAATATCTCAGAACCTCATTCTGAGTGTTCCCAGCAGAGGTCATTCGGCTGAACACAACCCTGGACTATTTAGAGCCAGAGGTATGCAGTGCCGTCCATAGTGCTGGATGGACAGTGGTGGCGTGTCGAACAACTGAGCTCTAGTTCTCAACACTTTCACAAAGTGCCATCAGTTGAGGTTCAACTTAGTGCTCCGGTTTAGTCGAGTGTTATCGTATAAGCTGGAATCAGTAGCACTCAGTTGAAAAGAACGGGAAGCAGATATACCCAATCCTGTGGCAGTGTCCTACGGGAACTAGCCTATCTGGCTGCACGCCTGAATGTTTGCAACCGCGGCAGAGCTAGGCAGGCGCAATTGTGCAGCAATGCAAACTGCATAACCTGGCCAAATTTCACGGGTGTACAAGAAACCACCGGGGATTTAAAGGGAGATGTTCACCCGGAACAGCCGGATTCCTGCCACCAGCAAGATACCGTGCGGAATTCTTCCTATGAAGCCTTGAAAGCAGTGAAACGCTCCTATGGTGCAATAACTCAGATCCTCATTCTGAGTGTTCCCGGCAGAGGTCATTCGGCTGAACACAACCGTGGACTAATTAGAGCCAGATGTAGGAAGTGCCGTCCATAGTGCTGGATGGATAATGGTGGCTAGTTCTCAACACTTTCACAAAGTGCCATCAGTTGACGTTCAACTTACTGCTCCGATTGAGTAGAGTGTAGCCATCAAAGCTGGAATCAGTAGCACTCAGGTGAGAAGAACGGGAAGCAGATATATCCAGTCCGCTGGCATTGTCCTTCGGGGACCAGCCTATCTCGCTGCCACGCCTGAATGTTTGCAACCGCGGCAGAGCTAGGCAGGCGCAATTGTGCAGCAATGCAAACTGCATAACCTGGACAAATTTCACGGGTGGACAAGAAACCACGGGGGATTTACAAGGAGATGTTCACCCAGAACAGCCGGAGCTTGGCCGCCAGCAAGATTCCGGAATTCTTCCGAAGAAGCCTTGAAAGCAGTGAAACTCTACTATGTTGCAATAATTAAGAACCTCATTCTGAGTGTTCCCGGCAGAGGTCATTCTGCTGAACACAACCGTGGACTAATTAGAGCCAGATGTAGTCAGTGCCGTCCATACTGCTGGATGGACAGTGGTGGCGTGCCAAACAACTGAGCTCTAGTTCTCAACACTTTCATAAAGTGCCATAAGTTGAGGTTCAACTTACTGGTCCGGTTGAGTAGAGTGTAACCGTCAAAGCTGGAATCAGTAACACTCAGGTGAGAAGAACTGGAAACAGATATACCCAGTCCCCTAGCAGTGTCCTACGGGGACCAGCCTATCTGGTGGCCACTCCTGAATGTTTGCAACCGTGGCAGAGCTAGGCAGGCGCAATTGTGCAGCAATGCAAACTGCATAACCTGGCCAAATTTCACTGGTGTTCAAGAAACCACGGGGGATTTACAAGGAGATGTTCACCCGGAGCAGCCGGAGGCCTGCCGGCAGCAACATTCCGGAATTCTTCCAAAAAGCCTTGAAAGCAGTGAAACGCTCCTATGTTACAATAACTCAGAAACTCATTCTGAGTGTTCCTGGCAGAGGTCATGTGGCTGAACACAATCGTGGACTAATTAGAGCCAGATGTATGCGGTGACGTCCATAGTGCTGGATGGACAGTGGTGGCATGCCAAACAACTGAGATCAACTCATCAACACTTTCATAAAGTGCCATAAGTTGAGGTTCAACTTACTGCTCCGGTTGAGTAGAGTGTAGCCTTCAAATCTGGAATCAGTAGCACTCAGGTGAGAAGAACAGGAAGGAGATATACCCAGTCCGTTGGCAGTGTCCTACGGCGACCAGCCTATCTGGCTGCCACGCGTGAATGTTTGTAACCGCGGCAGAGCTAGGCAGGGGCAATTATGCAGCAATGCAAACTGCATAACCTGGCCAAATTTCATGGGTGAACTAGAAACCACGGGGGATTTACAAGCAGATGTTCACCCGGAAGAGCTGGAGCCCTGCCAGCAGCAACATTCCGGAATTTTTCCTAAGAAGCCTTGAAAGCAGTGAAACGCTCCTAAGTTGCAATATCTCAGAACCTCATTCTGAGTGTTCCCAGCAGAGGTCATTCGGCTGAACACAACCCTGGACTATTTAGAGCCAGAGGTATGCAGTGCCGTCCATAGTGCTGGATGGACAGTGGTGGCGTGTCGAACAACTGAGCTCTAGTTCTCAACACTTTCACAAAGTGCCATCAGTTGAGGTTCAACTTACTGCTCCGGTTTAGTCGAGTGTTATCGTATAAGCTGGAATCAGTAGCACTCAGGTGAGAAGAACGGGAAGCAGATATACCCAATCCTGTGGCAGTGTCCTACGGGGACCTGCCTATCTGGCTTCCATGCCTGAATGTTTGCAACCGCGGCAGAGCTAGGCAGGCGCAATTGTGCTGCAATGCAAACTGCATAACCTGGCCAAATTTCTGGGTTGTACAAGAAACCACGGGGGATTTACCAGGAGATGTTCACCCGGAACAGCCGGAGTCCTGCCTGCAGCAAGACTCTGGAATTCTGCCTAAGAAGCCTTGAAAGGAGTGAAACGCTCGTATGTTGCAATAATTCAGAACCTCATTCTGAGTGTTCCCGGCAGAGGTCATTCCGCTGAACACACCTGAGGACTAATTAGAGCAGGATGTAAGCAGTGCCGTCCATAGTACTGGATGGACAGTGGTGGCTTGCCAAACAACTGAGCTCTACTTCTCAATACTTTCATAAAGTGCCATAAGCTGAGGTTCAACTTACTGCGCCGGTTGAGTAGAGTGTAGCATTCAAAGCTGGAATCAGTAGCACTCAGGTGAGAAGAACGGGAAGCAGATATACCCACTCCGCTGACAGTGTCCTACGGGGACCAGCCTTTCTGGCTGCCACGCCTGAATGTTTGCAACCGTGGCAGAGCTAGTCAGGCGCAATTGTGCAGCAATGGAAACTGCATAACCTGGCCAAATTTCACGGGTGGACAAGAAACCACGGGGGATTTAGAAGGAGATGTTCACCCGGAACACACGGAGGCCTGCCGGCAGCAAAATTACTTAATTCTTCCTGTGAAGCCTTGAAAGCAGTGAAACGCTACTATGTTATAGTAACTCAGAACCTCATTCTGAGTGTTCCCGGCAGAGGTCATTCGGGTGAAAACAACCGTGGACTAATTAGAGCCAGATGTAGGCAGTGCCGTCCCTAGTGCTGGATGGACATTGGTGGCGTGCCAAAGGACTGAGCTCTCGTTCTCA
This sequence comes from Dipodomys merriami, assembly GCF_024711535.1. Lineage (NCBI taxonomy): Eukaryota > Metazoa > Chordata > Mammalia > Rodentia > Heteromyidae > Dipodomys > Dipodomys merriami. Next base: position 91,468 of record NW_027202779.1, on the reverse strand, counting down.
ACACTTTCAGAAAGTGCCATCAGTTGAGGTTCAACTCACTGCTCCGGTTGAGTAGAGTGTAGCCGTCAAAGCTGGAATATGTAGCACTCAGGTGAGAAGAACGGGAAGCAGATATACACAGTCCGCTGGCAGTGTCCTACGGGGACCAGCCTATATGGCTGCCACGCCTGAATGTTTGCAACCGCGGCAGAGCTAGGCAGGCGCTATTGTTCAGCAATGCAAACTGCATAACCTGGACAAATTTCACGGGTGGACAAGAAAACACGGGGGATTTACCTGGAGATGTTCTCCCGGAACAGCCGGAGCCTGGCCGCCAGCAAGATTCCGGAATTCTTCCAAAGAAGCCTTGAAAGCAGTGAAACGCTACTATGTTGCAATAATTAAGAACCTCATTCTGAGTGTTCCCGGCAGAGGTCATCCGGCTGAACACAACCGTGGACTAATTAGAGCCAGATGTAGGCAGTGCCGTCCACAGTGCAGGATGGACAGTGGTGGCGTGCGAAACAACTCAGCTCTAGTTCTCAACACTTTCATAAAGTGCCATAAGTTGAGGTTCATCTTACTGCTCCGGTTGAGTAGAGTGTAGCCTTCGAAGCTGGAATCAGTAGCACTCAGGTGAGAAGGACGGAAGCAGATATACCCAGTGCGCTGACAGTGTCGTACGGGGACCAGCCTATCTGGCTGCACGCCTGAATGTTTGCAACCGCGGCAGAGCTAGTCAGGCGCAATTGTGCAGCAATGCAAACTGCATAACCTGGCCAAATTTCACAGGTGTACAAGAAACCACGGGGGATTTACAAGCAGATGTTCACCCGGAACAGCCGGAGGCCTGCCGGCAGCAAAATTCCTAAATTCTTCCTGTGAAGCCTTGAAAGCAGTGAAACGCTCCTATGTTATAGTAACTCAGAACCTCATTCTGAGTGTTCCCGGCAGAGTTCATTCTGCTGAACACAACCGTGGACTAATTAGAGCCAGATGTAGGAAGTGCCGTCCCTAGTGCTGGATTGACATTGGTGGCGTGCCAAACAACTGAGCTCACGTTCTCAACACTTTCACAAAGTGACATCAGTTGAGGTTCAACTTACTGCTCCGGTTGTGTAGAGTGTAGCCGTCAAAGCTGGCATCAGTAGCACTCAGGTGAGAAGAACGGGAAGCAGATATACCCAATCCTGTGGCAGTGTCCTACGGGAACCAGCCTATCTGGCTGCACGCCTGAATGTTTGCAACCGCGGCAGAGCTAGGCAGGCGCAATTGTGCAGCAATGCATACTGCATAACCTAGCCAAATTTCACGGGTGTACAAGAAACCACGGGGGATTTACAAGCAGATGTTAACCCGGAAGATCTGGAGGCCTGCCAGCAGCAACATTCCGGAATTTTTCCTAAGAAGCCTTGAAAGCAGTGAAAGGCTCCTATGTTGCAATAACTCAGAACCTCATTCTGAGTGTTCCTGGCAGAGGTCATTTGGCTGAACACAACTGTGGCCTAATTAGAGCCAGATGTAGGCAGTGCCGTCCATAGTGCTGGATGGACAGAGGTGGCGGGCCAAACAACTGAGCTCTAGTTCTCAACACTTTCACAAAGTGCCATCCGTTGAGGTTCAACTTACTGCTCCGGTTGAGTAGAGTGTAGCTGTCAAAGCTGGAATCTGTAGCACTCAGGTGAGAACGGGAAGCAGATATACCCAGTCTCCTGCCAGTGTCCTACGGGGACCAGCCTATCTGGCTGCCACGCCTGAATGTTTGCAACCCCGGGAGAGCTAGGCAGGCGCAATTGTGCAGCAATGCAAACTGCATAAGCTGGCCAAATTTCAGGGGTGTACAAGAAACCACCGGGGATTTACAAGGAGATGTTCACCCGGAAGAGCCTGAGGAATGTCGGCAGCAAGATTCCGGAATTCTTCCTTAGAAGCCTTGAAAGCAATGAAACGCTCCTATGTTGCAATAAGTCAGATCCTCATTCTGAGTGTGCTCGGCAGAGGTCATTCGGCTGAACAGATCCCTGGACTAATTAGATCCAGATGTAGGCAGTGCCGTCCATAGTGCTGGATGGAGAGTGGTGGCGTGTCAAACAACTGAGCTCTAGTTCTCAACACTTTCACAAAGTGCCATCAGTTGAGGTTCAACTCACTGCTCCGGTTGAGTAGAGTGTAGCTGTCAAAGCTGGAATCAGTAGCACTCAGCTGAGAATAACGGGAAGCAGATATACCCAGTCTGCTGGCAGTGTCCTACGGGGACCAGCCTGTCTGGCTGCCATGCATGAATGTTTGCAACCGCGGCAGATCTAGGCAGGCGCAATTGTGCAGCAATGTAAACTGCATAACCTTGCCAAATTTCAGGGTTGTACAAGAAACAACGGGGGATTTACAAGGAGATGTTCACCTGGAATAGCCGGAGACCTGCCGGCAGCATGCTTCCGGAATTCTTCCTAAGAAGCCTTGAAAGCAGTGAAACGCTCCTATGTTGTAATAACTCAGAACCTCATTCTGAGTGTTCCCGGCAGAGGTCATGCGGCTGAATCCAACCGTGCACTAAATAGAGCCAGAGGTAGGCAGTGCAGTCCATAGTGCTGGATGGACAGTGGTGGCGTGCCAAACAACTGAGCTCTAGTTCTCAACACTTTCACAAAGTGCCATAAGTTGAGGTTCAACTTACTGCTCCAGTTGAGTAGAGTGTAGCCGTTAAAGCGGGAATCAGTAGCACTCAGGCGAGAAGAACGGGAAGCAGATATACCCGGTCCACTGGCAGTGTCCTACGGGGACCAGCCTATCTGGCTGCCCCGCCTGAATATTTGCAACCGTGGCAGAGCTAGGCAGGCACAATTGTGCAGCAATGCAAACTGCATAACCTGGCCAAATTTCACGGGTGTACAAGAAACCACGGGGGTTTTACAAGGAGATGTTCACCGGGAACAGCCGGAGGCCTGCGGGAAGCAAGATTCCGTCGGGAATTCTTCCTAAGAAGGCTTGAAATCAGTGAAACGCTCCAATGTTGCAATAACTCAGACCCTCATTCTGAGTGTTCCCGTCAGAGGTCATTCGGCTGAAGACAAACGTGGACTAATTAGAGCCAGATGTAGGCAGTGCCGTCCATAGTGCTGGATGGACAGTGGTGGCGTGCCAAACAACTGAGCTCTAGTTCTCAACACTTTCACAAATGGCCATAAGTTGAGGTTCAACTAACTGCTCCGTTTGAGTAGAGTGTAGCTGTCAAAGCTGGAATCAGTAGCATTCAGGTGAGAAGAACCCGAAGCAGATATGTCCAGTCCGTTGGCAGTGTCCTACGGGGACCAGCCTATCTGGCTCCCTCGCCTGAATGTTTGCAACCACAGCAGAGCTAGGCAGGCGCAATTGTGCAGCAATGCAACCTGCATAACCTGGCCAAATTTCACGGGTGTACAAGAAACTACGGGGGATTTACAAGGAGATGTTCACCCGGAACAGCCCGAGGCCTGCCGGCACCAACATTGTGGAATTCTGCCTGAGAAGCCTTGAAAGCAGTGAAACGCTCCTATGTCGCAATAACTCAGAACTTCATTCTGAGTGTTCCCGGCAGAGGTCTTTCGGCTGAACACAACCGTGGAATAATTAGAGCCAGATGTAGGCAGTGCCGGATGGACAGTGGTGGCGTGCCAAACAAATGAGCTCTAGTTCTCCACACTTTCACAAAGTGCCATAAGTTGAGGTTCATATTACTGCTCCGGTTGAGTAGAGTGTAGCCGTTAAAGCTGGAATCAGTAGCAATCAGGTGAGAAGAAAGGGAAGCAGATATACCCACTCCGCTGGCAGTTTCCTGCGGGGACCAGCCTATCTGGCTGCCACGCCTGAATGTTTGCAACCGCGGCAAAGCTCGGCAGGCGCAATTGTGCAGCAATGCAAACTGCATAACCTGGCCAAATTGCACGGGTTTACAATAAACCACGGGGGATTTATAAGGAGATGTTCACCCGTAACTACGGGAGGCCTGCCGACACCAACATTATGGAATTCTGCCTGAGGAGCCTTGAAAGCAGTGAAACGCTCCTATGTTGCAGTAACTCAGAACCTCATTTTGTGTGATTTGGGCAGAGGTCATTCGGCAGAACAAAACCGTGTACTAATTAGAGCGAGATGTAGGCAGTGCCTTCCATAGTGCTGTTTGGACAGTGGTGGCGTGCCAAACAACTGCGCTCTAGTTCTCAACACTTTCACAAAGTGCCACAAGTTGAGGTTCAACTTACTGCTCCGGTTGAGAAGAGTGTAGCCCTCAAAGCTGGAATCAGTAGCACTCAGGTGAGTAGAACGGGAAGCAGATATACCCAGTCCGCTGGCAGTGTCCTACGGGGACCAGCCTATCTGGCTGCCACGCCTGAATGTTTGCAACTGTGGCAGAGTTAGGCAGGCGCAATTGTGCAGCAATGCAAACTGCATCACCTGACCAAATTTCACGGGTGTACAAGAATCCACGGGGGATTTACAAGGAGATGTTCACCGGAACAGCTGGAGGCCTGCCATCAGTAAGATTCTGGAATTCTTCCTAAGAAGCCGTGAAAGTACTGAATCCCTCATATGTTGCAGTAACTCCGAACCTCATTCTGAGTATTCCCGGCAGAGGACATTCAGCTAAACACAACCCTGGACTCATTAGCGCCAGATATAGGCAGTGCCTTTCATAGTGCTGGATGGACAGTGGTGGCATGCCAAACGATTGAGCTCGATTTCTCAAGACTTTCACAAAGTGCCACAAGTTGAGGTTCACCTTACTGCTCCGGGTGAGTAGAGTGTAGCCGTCAAAGCTGGAATAACTAGCACTCAGGTGAGAAGAATGGGAAGCAGATATACCCAGTCCGCTGGCAGTGTCCTACGGGGACCAGCCTATCTGGCTGCCACGCCTGAATTTTTGCAACCGCAGCAGAGCTAGGCAGGCGCAATTGTGCAGCAATGCAAACTGCATAACATGGCCAAATTTCACGGGTGTATAAGAAACCACGGGGGATTTACAAGGAGATGTTCACCCGGAACAGCCGGAGGCCTGCCAGCAGCAAGATTCGGTAATCCTTCTGAAGAAGCCTAGATAGAATTCAAACGCTACTATCTTGAAATAACTCAAAACCTCATTCTGAGTGTTCCTGGCAGAGGTCATTCGGCTGAACACAACCGTGGACTAATTAGAGCCAGATGTAGGCAGTGCCGTCCATAGTGCTGGATGGAGAGTGGTGGCGTGCCAAACAACTGAGCTCTAGTTCTCAACACTTTCACAAAGGGCCATAAGTTGAGATTCACCTTACTGCTCCGGTTGAGTACAGTGTAACCGTCAAAGCTGGAATCAGTAGCACCCAGGTGAGAAGAACGGGAAGCAGATATACCCAGTCCGCTGGCAGTTTCCTACGGGGAACAGCCTATCTGGCTGCCAAACCTGAAAGTTTGGAACCGCGGCAGAGATAGGCAGGCGCAATTGTGCAGCAATGCAAACTGCATAACCTGGTCAAATTGCACGGGTGTACAAGAAACCACGGGGGATTTACAAGGAGAAGTTTACCCGGAACTGCCGGAGGCCTGCCGGCACTAACATTCTGGAATTCTTCCTGAGAAGCCTTGAAAGCAGTGAAACGCTCCTATGTTGCCATATCTCAGAACCTCATTCTGAGTGTTCCCGGCAGAGGTCATTCGGCTGAACACAACCGTGGACTAATTTGAGCCAAATATAGGCAGTGTCTTTCATAGTGCTGGATGGAGAGTGGTGGCGTGCCAAACAACTGAGCTCTAGTTATCAACACTTTCACAAAGTGCCACAAGTTGAGGTTCACCTTACTGCTCCGCTTGAGTATAGTGTAGCCGTCAAAGCTGGAATCAGTAGCACTAAGGTGAGTAGAACGGGAAGTAGATATACCCAGTCCGCTGGCAGTGTCCTACGGGAACCAGCCTATCTGGCTGGAACTCCTGAATGTTTGGAATCGCGGCAGAGCTAGGCAGGCGCTATTGTGCAGCAATGCAAACTGCATAACCTGGCCAAATTCCACGGGTGTACAAGAAACCACGGCGGATTTACAAGGAGATTTTCACCCGGAACAGTCTGAGTCCTGCCTGCAGCAAGATTCCGGAATTCTTCCTAAGAAGCCTTGAAAGCAGTGAAACGCTCCTATGTTACCGTAACACATAAACTCATTCTGAGTGTTCCAGGTATTCGTCATTGGTATGAACACAACCGTGGACTAATTACAGCCAGATGTAGGCAGTGCCGTCCATAGTGCTGGATGGACAGTGGTTACGTGCCAAACAACAGAACTCTACTTCTCAACACTTTCACAAAGTGCCATGAATTGAGTTTCAACTTACTGCTCCGGTTGAGTAGAGTATAGCCTTCAAACCTGGTATAAGTAGCACTCAGGTGAGTAGAACGGGAAGCAGATATACCCAGTCCGCTGCCAGTGTCCTACGGGGACCAGCCTATCTGGCTTCGACTCCTGAATGTTTGCAATCGCGGGAGAGCTAGGCTTGCGCAATTGTGCAGCAATGCAAAATGCATAACCTGGCCAAATTTCACGGGTGTACAAGAAACCACGGGGGATTTACCAGGAGATGTTCACCCGGAAAAGCCATAAGCCTGCTTGCAGCAAGATTCCGGAATCCTTCCTAAGAAGCCTTGAAAGCAGTGAAACACTCCTATGTTGCAATAACGCAGAACCTCATTCTGAGAGTTCCCGTCAGAGGTCATTTGGCTGAACACAACCTTTGACTAATTAGAGCCAGATGAAAGCAGGGCCGATCATAGTGCTTGATGGACAGTGGTGGCCTGCAAAACAACTGAGCTCTAGTCCTCAACACTTTCACAAAGTGCCACAAGTTGAGGTTCAAATTACTGCTCCGGTTGAGTAGAGTGAAGCCGTCAAAGCTGGAATCAGTAGCACTCAGGTGAGAAGAACGGGAAGCAGATATACCCAGTCGGCTGGCAGTGACCTACGGGGACCAGCCTATCTGGCTGCCACGAGCTAGGCAGGCGCAATTGTGCAGCAATGCACGCTGCATAACCTGGCCAAATATCACGGGTGTATATGAATCCACGGGGGATTTACAAGGAGATGTTCACCCGGAACAGCCTGAGGCGTTCCTGCCACAAGATTCCGGAAATCTTAATGTGAAGCTTTGAAAGCAGTGAAACGCTCCTATGTTGAAATAACTCAGAATCTCATTCTGAGTGTTCCCGGCAGAGGTCATTCTGCTGAACACAACCGTGGACTAATTAGAGCAAGATGTAAGCAGTGCTGTACATAGTGCTGCATGGACAGTGGTGGCCTGCCAAACAACTGAGCTCTAGTTCTCAACACTTTCACAAAGTGCCATAAGTTGAGGTTCAGCTTACTGCTGCGGTTGAGTAGAGTGTAGCCGTCAAAGCTGGAATCAGTAGCACTCAGGTGAGAAGAACGGGAAGCAGATATACCCAGTCCGCTGGCAGTGTACTACGGGGACCAGCCTATCTGGCTGCCACGCCTGAATGTTTGCAATCGCGGCAGAGCTAGGCCGGCGCAATTGTGCAGCAATGCAAACTGCATAACCTGGCCAAATTTCACGGGTGTACAAGAAACCACGGGGCATTTACAATGACATGTTCACCCGGAAAAGCTGTAAGCCTGCCTTCAGCAAGATTCCGGAATCCTTCCTAAGAAGCCTTGAAAGCAGTGTTCGCTCGAATATTGCAATAACTCATAACCTCATTCTGAGTGTTACCGGCAGAGGTCATTCGGCTGAATACAACCGTGGACTGATTAGAGCCAGATGTAGGCAGTGTGGTCCATAGTGCTGGATGGAGATTGGTGGCGTGCCAAACAACTGAGCTCTAGTTCTCAACACTTTCACAAAGTGCCACAAGTTGAGGTTCTACTGACTGCTCCGGTTGAGTAGAGTGTAGCCGTCAAAGCTGGAATCAGTGGCACTAATGTGAGAAGAACGAGCAGCAGATATACCCAGTCTACTGTCAGTGTCCTACGGAGACCAGCCTATCTGGCTGCCACGCCTGAATGTTTGCAACCGCGGCAGAGCTAGGCAGGCGCAATTGTGCAGCAATGCAAACTACATGAGCTGGGCAAATTTCCCGGGTGTACAAGAAAACACGGGGGATTTACAAGGAGATGTTCACCCAGAACAGCCAGAAGCCTGCCGGCAAAAGATTCCCGAATTCTTCCTAAGAAGCCTTGAAAGCAAAGAAACGCTCCTATGTTGCAGTAACTCAGAATCTCATTCTGAGTGATCCGGGCAGAGGTCATTCGGCTGAAAACAACAATGGACTAATTTGAGCCAGATGTAGGCAGTGCCGTCCATAGTGCTGGATGGACAGTGTTGGCGTGCCAAAAAACTGAGCTCTAGTTCTCAACACTTTCACAAAGTGCCATAAGTTGAGGTTCATCTTACTGCTCCGGTTAAGTAGAGTGTAGCCGTGAATGCTAGAATCAGTAGCACTCAGTTGAGAAGAACGGGAAGCAGATATACCCAGTCCGCTGGCAGTGTCCTACGGGGACCAGCCTATCTGCCTGCTAGGCCTGAATGTTTGCAACCGCGGCAGAGCTAGGCAGGAGCAATTGTGCAGCAATGCAAACTGCACAACCTGGCCAAATTTCACGGGTATACAAGAAACCACGGGGGATTTACAAGGAGATGTTCACCCGGAACAGCCTGAGGCCTGCCACCTGCAAGATTCCAGAATCCTTCCTAAGAAGCCTTGAAAGCAGTAAAACGCTCCTATGTCGCAATAACTCAGAACCGCATTCTGAGTGTTCCCGGCAGAGGTCATTCGGCTGAACACAACCACGGACTAATTAGAGCCAGATGTATGCAGTGCCGTCCATAGTGCTGGGTGGAGAGTGGTGGCTTGCCAAACAATTGCGCTCTAGGTCTCAACACTTTCACAAAGGGCCATAAGTTGAGGTTCAACTTATTGCTCCGGTTGAGTAGAGTGTAGCCGTCAAAGCTGGAATCAGTAGCACTCAGGTGAGAAGAACGGGAAGCAGATATAACCAGTCCGCTGGCAGTGTCCTATGGGGACCAGCCTATCTGACTGCCACGCCTGAATGGTTGCAATCGCGGCAGAGCTAGGCAGGCACAATTGTGCAGCAATGCAAACTGCATAAGCTGGCCAAATTTCACGTGTGTACAAGAAACCACGGGGGATATACAAGGAGATGTTCACCCGGAACATATGGAGGCCTGCCGGCAGCAAGATTCCGGTATTCTTCCAAAGAAGCCTTGAAAGCAGTGAAACGCTCCTATGTTGCAATAACTAAGAAACTCATTCTGAGTGTTCCCGGCATAGGTCATGCGGCTGAACACAACCGTGGACTAATTAGAGCCAGAGGTAGGCAGTGCCGTCCATAGTGCTGGGTTTACACTGGTGGCGTGCCAAACAACTGAGCTCTAGTTCTCAACACTTTGACAAAGTGCCATAATTTGAGGTTCAACTTACTGCTCCGGTTCAGAAGAGTGTAGCTGTCAAAGCTGGAAACAGTAGCACTCAGGTGAGAAGAACGGGAAGCAGATATACCCAGTCCGCTGGAAGTTTCCTTCAGGGACCGGCCAATCTGCCTGGACGCCTGAATGTTTGCAACTGCGGCAGAGGTAGGCAAGCGCAATTGTGCAGCAATGCAAACTGCATAACCTGGCCAAATTTCACGGGTGTACAAGAAACCACGGGGGATTTACAAGGAGACGTTCACCCGGAACAGCTGGAGGCCTGCCGGCATCAAGATTACGGAATTCTTCCTAAGAAGCTTTGAAAGCAGTTAAATGCTCCTATGTTGAAATAACTCAGAAACTGATTCTGAGTGTTCCTGGCAGAGGTCATTCGACTGAACACAACCTTGGACTAATTAGAGCCAGATGTAGGCAGTGCCGTCCATAGTGCTGGATGGACAGTGGTGGCGTGCCAAACAACTGAGCTCTAGTTCTCAACACGTTCACAAAGTGCCATCAGTTGAGGTTCAACTTAATGCTCCGGTTGAGTAGAGTGTAGCCGTCAAACCTGGAATCAGTAGCACTCAGGTGAGAAGAACGGGAAGCAAATATACCCAGTCCCCTGGCAGTGTCCTGCAGGGACCAGTTTATCTGGCTGCCACGCCTGAATGTTTGCAACCAGGGCAGAGCTACGCAGGCGCAATTATGCAGCAATGCAAACTGCATAACCTGGCCAAATTAAATGGGTGTACAAGAAACCACGGGGTATTTACAAGGAGATGTTCACCCGGAACATCCGGAGGTCTGCCGGCAGAAAGATTCCGTAATCCTTCCTAAGAAGCCTAGAAAGCATTCAAACGCTACTATCTTGAAATAACTCAGAACCTCATTCTGAGTGTTCCCGGCAGAGGTCATTCGGCTGAACACAACCGTGGACTAATTAGAGCCAGATGTAGGCAGTGCCGTCCATAGTGCTGGATGGAGATGGGTGGCGTGCCAAACAACTGAGCTCTAGTTCTCAAAACTTTCACTAACGGCCATTTGTTGAGGTTCAATTAAGTGCTCCGGTTGAGTACAGTGTAACCGTCAAAGCTGGAATCAGTAGCACTCAGGTGAGAAGAACGGGAAGCAGATATACCCAGTCCGCTGGCACTGTATTATGGGGACCAGCCTATCTGGCTGCCACGCCTGAAAGTTTGGAACCGCGGCAGAGATAGGCAGGCACAATTGTGCAGCAATGCAAACTGCATAACCTGGACAAATTGCACGGGTGTACAAGAAACCACGGGGATTAACAAGGAGATGTTTACCCGGAACTGCCGGAGGTTGCCGGCATTAACATTCCGGAATCCTTCCTAAGAACCCTTGAAAGCATTGTAACGCTACTATGTTGAAATAACTCAGAACCTCATTCTGAGTGTTCCCGGCAGAGGACATGCAGCTGAACACAACCGTGGACTAATTAGAGCCAGATGTAGGCAATGCCATCCATAGTGCTGGATGGACAGTGGTGGCGTGCCGAACAACTGAGCCCTAGTTCTCAACATTTTCACAAAGTGCCATAAGTTGAGGTTCAACTTACTGCTCCGGTTGAGTAGAGTGTAGTAATCAAAGCTGGAATCAGTAGCACTCAGGTGAGAAGAACGGGAAGCAGATATACCCAGTCCGCCAGCAGTGTCCTTCGGGAACCAGCCTCTCTGGCTGCCACGCCTGAATGTTTGCAACTGCGGCAGAGCTAGGCAGGCACTATTGTGCAGCAATGCAAACTGCATAACCTGGCCAAATTCCACGGGTGTACAAGAAACCACGGCGGATTTACAAGGAGATTTTCACCCAGAACAGTCTGAGACCTGCCTGCAGCAAGATTCCGCAATTCTTCCTAAGAAGCCTTGAAAGCAGTGAAACGCTCCTATGTTACCGTAACTCATAACCTCATTCTGAGTGTTCCAGGTAGAGGTCATTCGTATGAACACAACCGTGGACTAATTAGAGCCAGATGTAGGCAGTGACGTCCATAGTGCTGGATGGACAGTGGTTACATGCGAAACAACAGAACTCTAGTTCTCAACACTTTCACAAAGTGCCATAATTTGAGGTTCAACTTATTGCTCCGGTTGAGCAGAGTGAAACCGTCAAAGCTGGAATCAGTAGCACTCAGGTGAGAAGAACGGGAAGCAGATATACCCAATCGGCTGGCAGAGTCATGTGGGGACCAGCCTATCTGGCTGCCACGCCTGAATATTTGCTACCGCGGCAGAGCTAGGCAGGCCCAATTGTGCAGCAATGCACGCTGCATAACCTGGTCAAATATCACGGGTGTATAAGAATCCACGGGGGATTTACAAGGAGATGTTCACCCGGAACAGCCTGAGCCCTTCGGCAACAAGATTCCGGAAATCTTAAGGTGAAGCCTTGAAAGCAGTGAAACGCTCCTACATTGCAACAACTCAGAACCTCATTCTGAGTGTTCCCAGCAGTGGTCATTCGGCTGAACACAACCGTGGACTAATTAGAGCCAGATGTAGGCAGTACCGTCCATAGTGCTGGATGGACAGTGGTGGCGTGCCAAACAACTGAGCCCTAGTTCTCAACACTTTCACAAAGGGCCATAAGTTGAGATTCACCTTACTGCTCCGGATGAGTACAGTGTAACCGTCAAAGCTGGAATCAGTAGCACCCAGGTGAGAAGAACTGGAAGCAGATATACCCAGTCTGCTGGCAGTTTCCTACGGGAAACAGCCTATCTGACTGCCAAACCTGAAAGTTTGGAACCGCGGCAGAGATAGGCAGGCGCAATTGTGCAGCAATGCAAACTGCATAACCTGGTCAAATTGCACGGGTGTACAAGAAACCACGGGGGATTTACAAGGAGAAGTTTACCCGGAACTGCCGGAGGCCTGCCGGCACTAACATTCTGGAATTCTTCCTGAGAAGCCTTGAAAGCAGTGAAACGCTCCTATGTTGCCATATCTCAGAACCTCATTCTGAGTGTTCCCGGCAGAGGTCATTCGGCTGAACACAACCGTGGACTAATTTGAGCCAAATATAGGCAGTGTCTTTCATAGTGCTGGATGGAGAGTGGTGGCGTGCCAAACAACTGAGCTCTAGTTATCAACACTTTCACAAAGTGCCACAAGTTGAGGTTCACCTTACGGCTCCGCTTGAGTATAGTGTAGCCGTCAAAGCTGGAATCAGTAGCACTAAGGTGAGTAGAACGGGAAGTAGATATACCCAGTCGGCTGGCAGTGTCCTACGGGAACCAGCCTATCTGGCTGGAACTCCTGAATGTTTGCAATCGCGGCAGAGCTAGGCAGGCGCTATTGTGCAGCAATGCAAACTGCATAACCTGGCCAAATTCCACGGGTGTACAAGAAACCATGGCGGATTTACAAGGAGATTTTCACCCGGAACAGTCTGAGTCCTGCCTGCAGCAAGATTCCGGAATCCTTCCTAAGAACCCTTGAAAGCATTGTAATGCTACTATGTTGAAATAATTCAGAACTTCACTCTGAGTGTTCCCGGCAGAGGACATGCAGCTGAACACAACCGTGGACTAATTAGAGCCAGATGTAGGCAATGCCATCCATAGTGCTGGATGGACAGTGTTGGCGTGCTAAACAACTGAGCCCTAGTTCTCAACACTTTCACAAAGTGCCATAAGTTGAGGTTCAACTTACTGCTCCGGTTGAGTAGAGTGGAGCCATCAAAGTTGGAATCAGTAACACTCAGGTTGGAAGAACGGGAAGCAGATATACCTAGTCCGCTAGTAGTGTCCCACGGGTACCAGCCTATCTGGTTGCCACGCCTGAATGTTTGCAACTGTGGCAGAGCTAGGCAGGCGCTATTGTGCAGCAATGCAAACTGCATGACCTGGCCAAATTCCACGGGTGTACAAGAAACCACGGCGGATTTACAAGGAGATTTTCACCCGGAACAGTCTGAGTCCTGCCTGCAGCAAGATTCCGGAATTCTTCCTAAGAAGCCTTGAAAGCAGTGAAACGCTCCTATGTTACCGTAACACATAAACTCATTCTGAGTGTTCCAGGTATTCGTCATTGGTATGAACACAACCGTGGACTAATTACAGCCAGATGTAGGCAGTGCCGTCCATAGTGCTGGATGGACAGTGGTTACATGCCAAACAACAGAACTCTACTTCTCAACACTTTCACAAAGTGCCATGAATTGAGTTTCAACTTACTGCTCCGGTTGAGTAGAGTATAGCCTTCAAACCTGGTATAAGTAGCACTCAGGTGAGTAGAACGGGAAGCAGATATACCCAGTCCGCTGCCAGTGTCCTACGGGGACCAGCCTATCTGGCTTCGACTCCTGAATGTTTGCAATCGCGGGAGAGCTAGGCTTGCGCAATTGTGCAGCAATGCAAAATGCATAACCTGGCCAAATTTCACGGGTGTACAAGAAACCACGGGGGATTTACAAGGAGATGTTCTCCCGGAAAAGCCATAAGCCTGCTTGCAGCAAGATTCCGGAATCCTTCCTAAGAAGCCTTGAAAGCAGTGAAACGCTCCAATGTTGCAATAACGCAGAACCTCATTCTGAGAGTTCCCGTCAGAGGTCATTTGGCTGAACACAACCCTTGACTAATTAGAGCCAGATGAAAGCAGGGCCGATCATAGTGCTTGATGGACAGTGGTGGCCTGCAAAACAACTGAGCTCTAGTCCTCAACACTTTCACAAAGTGCCACATGTTGAGGTTCAAATTACTGCTCCGGTTGAGTAGAGTGAAGCCGTCAAAGCTGGAATCAGTGGCACTAATGTGAGAAGAACGAGCAGCAGATATACCCAGTCTACTGTCAGTGTCCTACGGAGACCAGCCTATCTGGCTGCCACGCCTGAATGTTTGCAACCGCGGCAGAGCTAGGCAGGCGCAATTGTGCAGCAATGCAAACTGCATGACCTGGGCAAATTTCCCGGGTGTACAAGAAAACACGGGGGATTTACAAGGAGATGTTCACCCAGAACAGCCGGAAGCCTGCCGGCAAAAGATTCCCGAATTCTTCCTAAGAAGCCTTGAAAGCAAAGAAACGCTCCTATGTTGCAGTAACTCAGAATCTCATTCTGAGTGATCCGGGCAGAGGTCATTCGGCTGAACACAACAATGGACTAATTTGAGCCAGATGTAGGCACTGCCGTCCATAGTGCTGGATGGACAGTGTTGGCGTGCCAAACAACTGAGCTCTAGTTCTCAACACTTTCACAAAGTTCCATAAGTTGAGGTTCAACTTACTGCTCCGGTTAAGTAGAGTGTAGCCGTGAATGCTAGAATCAGTAGCACTCAGTTGAGAAGAACGGGAAGCAGATATACCCAGTCCGCTGGCAGTGTCCTACGGGGACCAGCCTATCTGCCTGCTAGGCCTGAATGTTTGCAACCGCGGCAGAGCTAGGCAGGAGCAATTGTGCAGCAATGCAAACTGCATAAGCTGGCCAAATTTCACGTGTGTACAAGAAACCACGGGGGATATACAAGGAGATGTTCACCCGGAACACATGGAGGCCTGCCGGCAGCAAGATTCCGGAATTCTTCCAAAGAAGCCTTGAAAGCAGTGAAACGCTCCTATGTTGCAATAACTAAGAAACTCATTCTGAGTGTTCCCGGCTTAGGTCATGCGGCTGAACACAACCGTGGACTAATTAGAGCCAGAGGTAGGCAGTGCCGTCCATAGTGCTGGGTTTACACTGGTGGCGTGCCAAACAACTGAGCTCTAGTTCTCAACACTTTGACAAAGTGCCATAAGTTGAGGTTCAACTTACTGCTCCGGTTCAGAAGAGTGTAGCTGTCAAAGCTGGAAACAGTAGCACTCAGGTGAGAAGAACGGGAAGCAGATATACCCAGTCCGCTGGAAGTTTCCTTCGGGGACCGGCCTATCTGGCTGGACGCCTGAATGTTTGCAACTGCGGCAGAGCTAGGCAAGCGCATTTGTGCAGCAATGCAAACTTCATCACCTGGCCAAATTTCACGGGTGTACAAGAAACCACGGGGGATTTACAAGGAGACGTTCACCCGGAACAGCTGGAGGCCTGCCGGCAGCAAGATTCCGGAATTCTTCCTAAGAAGCTTTGAAAGCAGTTAAATGCTCCTATGTTGAAATAACTCAGAAACTGATTCTGAGTGTTCCTGGCAGAGGTCATTCGACTGAACACAACCTTGGACTAATTAGAGCCAGATGTAGGCAGTGCCGTCCATAGTGCTGGATGGACAGTGGTGGCTTGCCAAACAACTGAGCTCTAGTTCTCAACACGTTCACAAAGTGCCATCAGTTGAGGTTCAACTTAATGCTCCGGTTGAGCAGAGTGTAGCCGTCAAACCTGGAATCAGTAGCACTCAGGTGAGAAGAACGGGAAGCAAATATACCCAGTCCCCTGGCAGTGTCCTGCAGGGACCAGTTTATCTGGCTGCCACGCCTGAATGTTTGCAACCAGGGCAGAGCTACGCAGGCGCAATTATGCAGCAATGCAAACTGCATAACCTGGACAAATAGAACGCGTGTACAAGAAACCACGGGGATTAACAAGGAGATGTTTACCCGGAACTGCCGGAGGTTGCCGGCATTAACATTCCGGAATCCTTCCTAAGAACCCTTGAAAGCATTGTAACGCTACTATGTTGAAATAACTCAGAACCTCATTCTGAGTGTTCCCGGCAGAGGACATGCAGCTGAACACAACCGTGGACTAATTAGAGCAAGATGTAGGCAAGGCCATCCATAGTGCTGGATGGACAGTGGTGGCGTGCCAAACAACTGAGCCCTAGTTCTCAACATTTTCACAAAGTGCCATAAGTTGAGGTTCAACTTACTGCTCCAGTTGAGTAGAGTGTAGTAATCAAAGCTGGAATCAGTAGCACTCAGGGGAGAAGAACGGGAAGCAGATATACCCAGTCCGCTAGCAGTGTCCTACGGGAACCAGCCTCTCTGGCTGCCACGCCTGAATGTTTGCAACTGCGGCAGAGCTAGGCAGGCACTATTGTGCAGCAATGCAAACTGCATAACCAGGCCATATTCCACGGGTGTACAAGAAACCACGGCGGATTTACAAGGAGATTTTCACCCAGAACAGTCTGAGACCTGCCTGCAGCAAGATTCCGCAATTCTTCCTAAGAAGCCTTGAAAGCAGTGAAACGCTCCTATGTTACCGTAACTCATAACCTCATTCTGAGTGATCCAGGTAGAGGTCATTCGTATGAACACAACCGTGGACTAATTAGAGCCAGATGTAGGCAGTGCCGTCCATAGTGCTGGATGGACAGTGGTTACATGCGAAACAACAGAACTCTAGTTCTCAACACTTTCACAAAGTGCCATAATTTGAGGTTCAACTTACTGCTCCGGTTGAGCAGAGTGTAGCCTTCAAACCTGGTATCAGTAGCACTCAGGTGAGTAGAATGGGAAGCAGATATACCCAGTCCGCTGGCAGTGTCCTACGGGGACCAGCCTATCTGGCTGCGACTCCTGAATGTTTGCAATCGCGGCAGAGCTAGGCCAGCGCAATTGTGCAGCAATGCAAACTGCATAACCTGGCCAAATTTCACGGGTGTACAAGAAACCACGGGGGATTTACAAGGAGATGTTCACCCGGAAAAGACGTAAGCCTGCCTGCAGCAAGATTCCGGAATTCTTCCTAAGAAGCCTTGAAAGCAGTGAAACGCTCCTATGTTGCAGTAACTCAGAACCTCATTCTGAATGTTCCGGGCAGAAGTCATTCGGCTGAACACAACCTTGGACTAATTATAGCCAGATGTAGGCAGTGCCGTCCATAGTGCTGGATGGACTGTGGTGGCGTGCAAATCAACTGAGCTAGAGTTCTCAACACTTTCACAAAGGGCCATAAGTTTAGGTTCAACGTACTGCTCCGGTTGAGTAGAGTGTAGCCCTCAAATTTGGAATCAGTAGCACTCAGGTGAGTAGTACGGGAAGCAGATATACACAGTCCGCTAGAAGTGTCCTACGGGGACCAGCCTATCTGCCTGCCAGGCTGAATGTTTGAAACCGCGGAAGAGCTAGGCAGGCGCAATTGTGCAGCAATGCAAACTGCATAACCTGGCCAAGTTTCACGGGTATACAAGAAACCACGGGGGATTTACAAGGAGATGTTCACCCGGAACAGCCGGAGGCCTGCCGGAAGCAAGATACCAGAATCCTTCCTAAGAAGCCTTGAAAGCAGTAAAACTCTCCTATGTTCCAATAACTCAGAACCTCATTCTGAGTGTTCCCGGCAGAGGTCATTCGGCTGAAAACAACCGTGGACTAATTAGAGCCAGATGTAGGCAGTGCCATCCATAGTGCTGGATGGACAGTGGTGGCGTGCCAAACAACTGAGCTCTAGTTCTCAACACTTTCACAAAGTGCCATAAGTTGAGGTTCAACTTACTGCTCCGGTTGAGTAGAGTGTAGCCCTCAAAGCTGGAATCAGTAGCGCTCAGGTGAGAAGAACGGGAAGCAGATATACCCAGTCCGCTGGCAGTGTCCTACGGGGACCATCCTATCTGGCTGTTTCGCCTGGATTTTTGCAACCACGGCAGAGCTAGGAAGGCACAATTGTGCAGCAATGCAAACTGCATAACCTGGTCAAATTTCACGGGTGTACAAGAAACCACGGGGGATTTACAAGTAGATGTTTACCCAGAATATCCGGAGGCCTGCCGGCAGCAAGATTACGGAATTCTTCCTAAGAAGCCTTGAAAGTAGTGAAACGCACCTATCTTGTAGTAACTCAGAACCTCATTCTGAGTGTTTCCGGCAGAGGTCATTGGCTGAACACAACCGTGGACTAATTAGGGCCAGATGTATGCAGTGCCATCCATAGTGCTGGATGGACAGTGGTGGCGTGCCAAACAACTGAGCTCTAGTTCTCAACACTTTCACAAAGTGCCTTAAGTTGAGGTTCAACTTACCTCACCGATTGAGTAGAGTGAAGCTGTCAAAGCTGGAAGAAGTAGCAATCAGGTGAGAAGAACAGGAAGCAGATATACCCAGTCTGCTGGCAGTGTACTTCGGGGACCAGCCTATCTGGCTGCCAAGCCTGAATGTTTGCAACCGCGGCAGAGCTAGGCAAGCGCAATTGTGCAGCAATGCAAACTGCATAACCTGGCCAAATTTCACGGGGGTACAAGAAATCACCGGGGAATTACAAGGAGACGTTCACCCTGAACAGCTGGAGGCCTGCCGGCAGAAAGATTCAGGAATTCTTCCTAAGAAGCCTTGAAAGCAGTTAAATGCTCCTATGTTGCAATAACTCAGAAACTGTTTCTGAGTGTTCCCGGCAGAGGTCATTCGGCTGAACACAACCGTGGACTAATTAGAGCCAGATGTAGGCAGTGCCGTCCATAGTGCTGGATGGACAGTGGTGGCGTGCCAAACAACTGAGCTCTAGTTTTCATCACTTTCACAAAGTGCCATCAGTTGAGGTTCAACTTAATGCTCTGGTTGAGTAGAGTGTAGCCGTCAAACCTGGAATCAGTAGCACTCAAGTGAGAAGAACGGGAAGCAAATATACAAAGTCCGCTGGCAGTGTCCTACGGGGACCAGCCTATCTGGCTGCCACGCCTGAATGTTTGCAACCAGGGCAGAGCTAGGCAGGCGCAATTGTGCAGCAATGCAAACTGCATAACCTGGCCAAATTTCAGGGGTGTACAAGAAACCACGGGGGATTTACAAGGAGATGTTGACCCGGAACAGCCAGAGGCCTGCCGGCAGCAAGATTCCCGAATTCTCTATGTGAATCCTTGAAAGCAGTGAAACGCTCCTATGTTGCAATAACTCAGAACCTCATTCTGAGTGTTCCCGGCAAAGGTCATTCGGCTGAACAGAACCGTGGACTAATTAGAGCCAGATGTAGGCAGTGCCGTACATAGTGCTGGATGGAGAGTGGTGGCGTGCCAAACAACTGTGCTCTAGTTCTCAACAGTTTCACAAATTGGCATCAGTTTAGGTTCAACTCACTGCTCCGGTTGAGTAGAGTGTAGCCGTCAAAGCTGGAATATGTAGCACTCAGGTGAGAAGAACGGGAAGCAGATATACCCAGTCCCCTGGCAGTGTCCTACGGGGACCAGCCTATCTGGCTGCCTCGGCTGAATGTTTGCAACCACGGCAGAGCTAGGCAGGCGCAATCGTGCAGCAATGCAAAATGCATAACCTGGCCAAATTTCAGGGGTGTACAAGAAACCACCGGGGATTTACAAGGAGATGTTCACCCGGAAGAGCCAGAGACCTGCCGGCAGCAAGATTCCGGAATTCTTCCTAAGAAGCCTTGAAAGCAGTTAAACGCTCCTATGTTGCAATAACTCAGAACCTCATTCTGGGTGTTCCCGGCAGAGTTCATTCAGCTGAACACAACCGTGGACTAATTAGAGCCAGATGTAGGCAGTGCCGTCCATAGTGCTGGATAGATTGTGTTGGCGGGCCAAACAACTATGCTCTAGTTCTCAACACTTTCACAAAGTACCATCAGTTGAGGTTCAATTCACTGCTCTGGTTGAGTAGAGTGTAGCCGTCAAAGCTGGAATCAGTAGCACTCAGTTGAGAAGAACGGGAAGCAGATATATCCAGTCCGCTGGCAGTGTCCTACGGGGACCAGCCTAACTGGCTGCCACGCCTGAATGTTTGCAACCGCGGCAGAGCTACGCAGGCGCAATTATGCAGCAATGCAAACTGCATAACCTGGCCAAATTTCACGGGTGTACAGGAAACCACGGGAGATTTACAAGGAGATGTTCACGGGAACAGCCGGAGGCCTGCCGGCAGCAAGATTCCGGAATTGTTCCTAAGAAGCATTGAAAATAGTGAAACGCTCTTATGTTGCAATAACTAAGAAACTGATTCTGAGTGTTCCCGGCAGAGGTCATTGGGCTAAGCACAACCATGGACTAATTCGAGCCAGATGTAGGCAGTGCCTTCCATAGTGCTGGATGGACAGTGGTGGCGTGCCAAACAACTGAGCTCTAGTTCTCAACACTTTCACAAAGTGCCCTCAGTTGAGGTTCAACTTACTGCTCTGGTTGAGTAGAATGTAGCCGTCAAAGCTGGAATCAGTAGCACTCAGGTGAGAAGAACAGGAAGCAAATATACCCAGTCCGATGGCAGTGTCTTACGGGGACCAGCCTATCTGGCTGCCACGACTGAATGTTTGCAAGCGCGGCAGAGCTAGGGAGGCACAATTGTGCAGCAATGCAAACTGCCTAACATGGCCAAATTTCACGGGTGGACAAGAAACCACGGGGGATTTAAAAGGAGATGTTCACCCGGAACAGCCGGAGGCTGGCCGCCAGCAAGTTTCCGGAATTCTTCCAAAGAATCCTTGAAAGCAGTGAAACGCTACTATGTTGCAATAATTCAGAACCTCATTCTGAGTGTTCCCGGCTGAGGTCATTTGGCTGAACACATCTGTGGACTAATTAGAGCCAGATGTATGCAGTGCCGTCCATAGTGCTGGATGGACAGTGGTGGCGTGCAAAACAACTGAGCTCTAGTTCTCAACACTTTCACAAAGTGCCATAAGTTGACGTTCAGCTTACTGCTGCGGTTGAGTAGAGTGTAGCCGTCAAAGCTGGAATCAGTAGCACTCAGGTGAGAAGAACGGGAAGCAGATATACCCAGTCCGCTGGCAGTGTCCTTCGGGGACCAGCCTATCTGGCTGCCACGCCTCAATGATTGCAATCGTGGCAGAGCTAGGCAAGCGCAATTGTGCAGCAATGCAAACTGCATAAGCTGGCCAAATTTCACGGGTGTACAAGAAACCACAGGGGATTTACAAGGAGACCTTCACCCGGAACAGCTGGAGGCCTACCGGCAGCAAGATTCCGGAATTCTTCCTAAGAAGCCTTGAAAGCAGTTAAATGCTCCTATGTTGCAATAACTCAGAAACTGTTTCTGAGTGTTCCCGGCAGAGGTCATTCGGCTGAACACAACCGTGGACTAATTAGAGCCAGATGTAGGCAGTGCCGTCCATAGTGCTGGATGGACAGTGGTGGCGTGCCAAACAACTGAGCTCTAGTTTTCATCACTTTCACAAAGTGCCATCAGTTGAGGTTCAACTTAATGCTCTGGTTGAGTAGAGTGTAGCCGTCAAACCTGGAATCAGTAGCACTCAAGTGAGAAGAACGGGAAGCAAATATACAAAGTCCGCTGGCAGTGTCCTACGGGGACCAGCCTATCTGGCTGCCACGCCTGAATGTTTGCAACCAGGGCAGAGCTAGGCAGGCGCAATTGTGCAGCAATGCAAACTGCATAACCTGGCCAAATTTCAGGGGTGTACAAGAAACCACGGGGGATTTACAAGGAGATGTTGACCCGGAACAGCCAGAGGCCTGCCGGCAGCAAGATTCCCGAATTCTCTATGTGAATCCTTGAAAGCAGTGAAACGCTCCTATGTTGCAATAACTCAGAACCTCATTCTGAGTGTTCCCGGCAAAGGTCATTCGGCTGAACAGAACCGTGGACTAATTAGAGCCAGATGTAGGCAGTGCCGTCCATAGTGCTGGATGGAGAGTGGTGGCGTGCCAAACAACTGTGCTCTAGTTCTCAACAGTTTCACAAATTGGCATCAGTTTAGGTTCAACTCACTGCTCCGGTTGAGTAGAGTGTAGTAATCAAAGCTGGAATCAGTAGCACTCAGGGGAGAAGAACGGGAAGCAGATATACCCAGTCCGCTAGCAGTGTCCTACGGGAACCAGCCTCTCTGGCTGCCACGCCTGAATGTTTGCAACTGCGGCAGAGCTAGGCAGGCACTATTGTGCAGCAATGCAAACTGCATAACCTGGCCATATTCCACGGGTGTACAAGAAACCACGGCGGATTTACAAGGAGATTTTCACCCAGAACAGTCTGAGACCTGCCTGCAGCAAGATTCCGCAATTCTTCCTAAGAAGCCTTGAAAGCAGTGAAACGCTCCTATGTTACCGTAACTCATAACCTCATTCTGAGTGTTCCAGGTAGAGGTCATTCGTATGAACACAACCGTGGACTAATTAGAGCCAGATGTAGGCAGTGCCGTCCATAGTGCTGGATGGACAGTGGTTACATGCGAAACAACAGAACTCTAGTTCTCAACACTTTCACAAAGTGCCATAATTTGAGGTTCAACTTACTGCTCCGGTTGAGCAGAGTGTAGCCTTCAAACCTGGTATCAGTAGCATTCAGGTGAGTAGAATGGGAAGCAGATATACCCAGTCCGCTGGCAGTGTCCTACGGGGACCAGCCTATCTGGCTGCGACTCCTGAATGTTTGCAATCGCGGCAGAGCTAGGCCAGCGCAATTGTGCAGCAATGCAAACTGCATAACCTGGCCATATTTCACGGGTGTACAAGAAACGACGGGGGATTTACAAGGAGATGTTCACCCGGAAAAGACGTAAGCCTGCCTGCAGCAAGATTCCGGAATTCTTCCTAAGAAACCTTGAAAGCAGTGAAACGCTCCTATGTTGCAGTAACTCAGAACCTCATTCTGAATGTTCCGGGCAGAAGTCATTCGGCTGAACACAACCTTGGACTAATTATAGCCAGATGTAGGCAGTGCCGTCCATAGTGCTGGATGGACTGTGGTGGCGTGCAAATCAACTGAGCTAGAGTTCTCAACACTTTCACAAAGGGCCATAAGTTTAGGTTCAACGTACTGCTCCGGTTGAGTAGAGTGTAGCCCTCAAAGTTGGAATCAGTAGCAATCAGGTGAGTAGTACGGGAATCAGATATACACAGTCCGCTAGAAGTGTCCTACGGGGACCAGCCTATCTGCCTGCCAGGCTGAATGTTTGAAACCGCGGAAGAGCTAGGCAGGCGCAATTGTGCAGCAATGCAAACTGCATAACCTGGCCAAGTTTCACGGGTATACAAGAAACCACGGGGGATTTACAAGGAGATGTTCACCCGGAACAGCCGGAGGCCTGCCGGAAGCAAGATACCAGAATCCTTCCTAAGAAGCCTTGAAAGCAGTAAAACTCTCCTATGTTCCAATAACTCAGAACCTCATTCTGAGTGTTCCCGGCAGAGGTCATTCGGCTGAAAACAACCGTGGACTAATTAGAGCCAGATGTAGGCAGTGCCATCCATAGTGCTGGATGGACAGTGGTGGCGTGCCAAACAACTGAGCTCTAGTTCTCAACACTTTCACAAAGTGCCATAAGTTGAGGTTCAACTTACTGCTCCGGTTGAGTAGAGTGTAGCCCTCAAAGCTGGAATCAGTAGCGCTCAGGTGAGAAGAACGGGAAGCAGATATACCCAGTCCGCTGGCAGTGTCCTACGGGGACCATCCTATCTGGCTGTTTCGCCTGGATTTTTGCAACCACGGCAGAGCTAGGAAGGCACAATTGTGCAGCAATGCAAACTGCATAACCTGGTCAAATTTCACGGGTGTACAAGAAACCACGGGGGATTTACAAGTAGATGTTTACCCAGAATATCCGGAGGCCTGCCGGCAGCAAGATTACGGAATTCTTCCTAAGAAGCCTTGAAAGTAGTGAAACGCACCTATCTTGTAGTAACTCAGAACCTCATTCTGAGTGTTTCCGGCAGAGGTCATTGGCTGAACACAACCGTGGACTAATTAGGGCCAGATGTATGCAGTGCCATCCATAGTGCTGGATGGACAGTGGTGGCGTGCCAAACAACTGAGCTCTAGTTCTCAACACTTTCACAAAGTGCCTTAAGTTGAGGTTCAACTTACCTCACCGATTGAGTAGAGTGAAGCTGTCAAAGCTGGAAGAAGTAGCAATCAGGTGAGAAGAACAGGAAGCAGATATACCCAGTCTGCTGGCAGTGTACTTCGGGGACCAGCCTATCTGGCTGCCAAGCCTGAATGTTTGCAACCGCGGCAGAGCTAGGCAAGCGCAATTGTGCAGCAATGCAAACTGCATAACCTGGCCAAATTTCACGGGGGTACAAGAAATCACCGGGGAATTACAAGGAGACGTTCACCCTGAACAGCTGGAGGCCTGCCGGCAGAAAGATTCAGGAATTCTTCCTAAGAAGCCTTGAAAGCAGTTAAATGCTCCTATGTTGCAATAACTCAGAAACTGTTTCTGAGTGTTCCCGGCAGAGGTCATTCGGCTGAACACAACCGTGGACTAATTAGAGCCAGATGTAGGCAGTGCCGTCCATAGTGCTGGATGGACAGTGGTGGCGTGCCAAACAACTGAGCTCTAGTTTTCATCACTTTCACAAAGTGCCATCAGTTGAGGTTCAACTTAATGCTCTGGTTGAGTAGAGTGTAGCCGTCAAACCTGGAATCAGTAGCACTCAAGTGAGAAGAACGGGAAGCAAATATACAAAGTCCGCTGGCAGTGTCCTACGGGGACCAGCCTATCTGGCTGCCACGCCTGAATGTTTGCAACCAGGGCAGAGCTAGGCAGGCGCAATTGTGCAGCAATGCAAACTGCATAACCTGGCCAAATTTCAGGGGTGTACAAGAAACCACGGGGGATTTACAAGGAGATGTTGACCCGGAACAGCCAGAGGCCTGCCGGCAGCAAGATTCCCGAATTCTCTATGTGAATCCTTGAAAGCAGTGAAACGCTCCTATGTTGCAATAACTCAGAACCTCATTCTGAGTGTTCCCGGCAAAGGTCATTCGGCTGAACAGAACCGTGGACTAATTAGAGCCAGATGTAGGCAGTGCCGTACATAGTGCTGGATGGAGAGTGGTGGCGTGCCAAACAACTGTGCTCTAGTTCTCAACAGTTTCACAAATTGGCATCAGTTTAGGTTCAACTCACTGCTCCGGTTGAGTAGAGTGTAGCCGTCAAAGCTGGAATATGTAGCACTCAGGTGAGAAGAACGGGAAGCAGATATACCCAGTCCCCTGGCAGTGTCCTACGGGGACCAGCCTATCTGGCTGCCTCGGCTGAATGTTTGCAACCACGGCAGAGCTAGGCAGGCGCAATCGTGCAGCAATGCAAAATGCATAACCTGGCCAAATTTCAGGGGTGTACAAGAAACCACCGGGGATTTACAAGGAGATGTTCACCCGGAAGAGCCAGAGACCTGCCGGCAGCAAGATTCCGGAATTCTTCCTAAGAAGCCTTGAAAGCAGTTAAACGCTCCTATGTTGCAATAACTCAGAACCTCATTCTGGGTGTTCCCGGCAGAGTTCATTCAGCTGAACACAACCGTGGACTAATTAGAGCCAGATGTAGGCAGTGCCGTCCATAGTGCTGGATAGATTGTGTTGGCGGGCCAAACAACTATGCTCTAGTTCTCAACACTTTCACAAAGTACCATCAGTTGAGGTTCAATTCACTGCTCTGGTTGAGTAGAGTGTAGCCGTCAAAGCTGGAATCAGTAGCACTCAGGTGAGAAGAACGGGAAGCAGATATATCCAGTCCGCTGGCAGTGTCCTACGGGGACCAGCCTAACTGGCTGCCACGCCTGAATGTTTGCAACCGCGGCAGAGCTACGCAGGCGCAATTATGCAGCAATGCAAACTGCATAACCTGGCCAAATTTCACGGGTGTACAGGAAACCACGGGAGATTTACAAGGAGATGTTCACGGGAACAGCCGGAGGCCTGCCGGCAGCAAGATTCCGGAATTGTTCCTAAGAAGCATTGAAAATAGTGAAACGCTCTTATGTTGCAATAACTCAGAAACTGATTCTGAGTGTTCCCGGCAGAGGTCATTGGGCTAAGCACAACCATGGACTAATTCGAGCCAGATGTAGGCAGTGCCTTCCATAGTGCTGGAAGGACAGTGGTGGCGTGCCAAACAACTGAGCTCTAGTTCTCAACACTTTCACAAAGTGCCCTCAGTTGAGGTTCAACTTACTGCTCCGGTTGAGTAGAATGTAGCCGTCAAAGCTGGAATCAGTAGCACTCAGGTGAGAAGAACGGGAAGCAAATATACCCAGTCCGATGGCAGTGTCTTACGGGGACCAGCCTATCTGGCTGCCACGACTGAATGTTTGCAAGCGCGGCAGAGCTAGGGAGGCACAATTGTGCAGCAATGCAAACTGCCTAACATGGCCAAATTTCACGGGTGGACAAGAAACCACGGAGGATTTAAAAGGAGATGTTCACCCGGAACAGCCGGAGGCTGGCCGCCAGCAAGTTTCCGGAATTCTTCCAAAGAATCCTTGAAAGCAGTGAAACGCTACTATGTTGCAATAATTCAGAACCTCATTCTGAGTGTTCCCGGCTGAGGTCATTTGGCTGAACACATCTGTGGACTAATTAGAGCCAGATGTATGCAGTGCCGTCCATAGTGCTGGATGGACAGTGGTGGCGTGCCAAACAACTGAGCTCTAGTTCTCAACACTTTCACAAAGTGCCATAAGTTGACGTTCAGCTTACTGCTGCGGTTGAGTAGAGTGTAGCCGTCAAAGCTGGAATCAGTAGCACTCAGGTGAGAAGAACGGGAAGCAGATATACCCAGTCCGCTGGCAGTGTCCTTCGGGGACCAGCCTATCTGGCTGCCACGCCTCAATGATTGCAATCGTGGCAGAGCTAGGCAAGCGCAATTGTGCAGCAATGCAAACTGCATAACCTGGCCAAATTTCACGGGGGTACAAGAAATCACCGGGGAATTACAAGGAGACGTTCACCCTGAACAGCTGGAGGCCTGCCGGCAGAAAGATTCAGGAATTCTTCCTAAGAAGCCTTGAAAGCAGTTAAATGCTCCTATGTTGCAATAACTCAGAAACTGTTTCTGAGTGTTCCCGGCAGAGGTCATTCGGCTGAACACAACCGTGGACTAATTAGAGCCAGATGTAGGCAGTGCCGTCCATAGTGCTGGATGGACAGTGGTGGCGTGCCAAACAACTGAGCTCTAGTTTTCATCACTTTCACAAAGTGCCATCAGTTGAGGTTCAACTTAATGCTCTGGTTGAGTAGAGTGTAGCCGTCAAACCTGGAATCAGTAGCACTCAAGTGAGAAGAACGGGAAGCAAATATACAAAGTCCGCTGGCAGTGTCCTACGGGGACCAGCCTATCTGGCTGCCACGCCTGAATGTTTGCAACCAGGGCAGAGCTAGGCAGGCGCAATTGTGCAGCAATGCAAACTGCATAACCTGGCCAAATTTCAGGGGTGTACAAGAAACCACGGGGGATTTACAAGGAGATGTTGACCCGGAACAGCCAGAGGCCTGCCGGCAGCAAGATTCCCGAATTCTCTATGTGAATCCTTGAAAGCAGTGAAACGCTCCTATGTTGCAATAACTCAGAACCTCATTCTGAGTGTTCCCGGCAAAGGTCATTCGGCTGAACAGAACCGTGGACTAATTAGAGCCAGATGTAGGCAGTGCCGTACATAGTGCTGGATGGAGAGTGGTGGCGTGCCAAACAACTGTGCTCTAGTTCTCAACAGTTTCACAAATTGGCATCAGTTTAGGTTCAACTCACTGCTCCGGTTGAGTAGAGTGTAGCCGTCAAAGCTGGAATATGTAGCACTCAGGTGAGAAGAACGGGAAGCAGATATACCCAGTCCCCTGGCAGTGTCCTACGGGGACCAGCCTATCTGGCTGCCTCGGCTGAATGTTTGCAACCACGGCAGAGCTAGGCAGGCGCAATCGTGCAGCAATGCAAAATGCATAACCTGGCCAAATTTCAGGGGTGTACAAGAAACCACCGGGGATTTACAAGGAGATGTTCACCCGGAAGAGCCAGAGACCTGCCGGCAGCAAGATTCCGGAATTCTTCCTAAGAAGCCTTGAAAGCAGTTAAACGCTCCTATGTTGCAATAACTCAGAACCTCATTCTGGGTGTTCCCGGCAGAGTTCATTCAGCTGAACACAACCGTGGACTAATTAGAGCCAGATGTAGGCAGTGCCGTCCATAGTGCTGGATAGATTGTGTTGGCGGGCCAAACAACTATGCTCTAGTTCTCAACACTTTCACAAAGTACCATCAGTTGAGGTTCAATTCACTGCTCTGGTTGAGTAGAGTGTAGCCGTCAAAGCTGGAATCAGTAGCACTCAGGTGAGAAGAACGGGAAGCAGATATATCCAGTCCGCTGGCAGTGTCCTACGGGGACCAGCCTAACTGGCTGCCACGCCTGAATGTTTGCAACCGCGGCAGAGCTACGCAGGCGCAATTATGCAGCAATGCAAACTGCATAACCTGGCCAAATTTCACGGGTGTACAGGAAACCACGGGAGATTTACAAGGAGATGTTCACGGGAACAGCCGGAGGCCTGCCGGCAGCAAGATTCCGGAATTGTTCCTAAGAAGCATTGAAAATAGTGAAACGCTCTTATGTTGCAATAACTCAGAAACTGATTCTGAGTGTTCCCGGCAGAGGTCATTGGGCTAAGCACAACCATGGACTAATTCGAGCCAGATGTAGGCAGTGCCTTCCATAGTGCTGGAAGGACAGTGGTGGCGTGCCAAACAACTGAGCTCTAGTTCTCAACACTTTCACAAAGTGCCCTCAGTTGAGGTTCAACTTACTGCTCCGGTTGAGTAGAATGTAGCCGTCAAAGCTGGAATCAGTAGCACTCAGGTGAGAAGAACGGGAAGCAAATATACCCAGTCCGATGGCAGTGTCTTACGGGGACCAGCCTATCTGGCTGCCACGACTGAATGTTTGCAAGCGCGGCAGAGCTAGGGAGGCACAATTGTGCAGCAATGCAAACTGCCTAACATGGCCAAATTTCACGGGTGGACAAGAAACCACGGAGGATTTAAAAGGAGATGTTCACCCGGAACAGCCGGAGGCTGGCCGCCAGCAAGTTTCCGGAATTCTTCCAAAGAATCCTTGAAAGCAGTGAAACGCTACTATGTTGCAATAATTCAGAACCTCATTCTGAGTGTTCCCGGCTGAGGTCATTTGGCTGAACACATCTGTGGACTAATTAGAGCCAGATGTATGCAGTGCCGTCCATAGTGCTGGATGGACAGTGGTGGCGTGCCAAACAACTGAGCTCTAGTTCTCAACACTTTCACAAAGTGCCATAAGTTGACGTTCAGCTTACTGCTGCGGTTGAGTAGAGTGTAGCCGTCAAAGCTGGAATCAGTAGCACTCAGGTGAGAAGAACGGGAAGCAGATATACCCAGTCCGCTGGCAGTGTCCTTCGGGGACCAGCCTATCTGGCTGCCACGCCTCAATGATTGCAATCGTGGCAGAGCTAGGCAAGCACAATTGTGCAGCAATGCAAACTGCATAAGCTGGCCAAATTTCACTGGTGTACAAGAAACCACAGGGGATTTACAAGGAGACCTTCACCCGGAACAGCTGGAGGCCTACCGGCAGCCAGATTCCGGAATTCTTCCTAAGAAGCCTTGAAAGCAGTTAAATGCTCCTATGTTGCAATAACTCAGAAACTGATTCTGAGTGTTCCCGGCAGAGGTCATTCGACTGAACACAACCGTGGACTAATTAGAGCCAGATGTAGGCAGTGCCGTCCATAGTGCTGGAGGGACAGTGGTGGCTTGCCAAACAACTGAGCTCTAGTTCTCAACACTTTCACAAATTGCCATCAGTTGAGGTTCAACTTACTGCTCCGGTTGAGTAGAGTGTAGCCGTCAAAGCTGGAATCAGTAGCACTCAGGTGAGAAGAAGGGGAAGCAGATATACCCTGTCTTCTGGCAGTGTCCTTCGGGGACCTGCCTATCTGGCTGCCACGGCTGAATGTTTGCAACCGCGGCAGAGCAAGGCATGCTCTATTGTGCAGCAATACAAACTGCATCACCTGGCCAAATTTCACGGGTGTACAAGAATCCAAGGGGGATTTACAAGGAGATGTTCACCTGGAACAGCCGGAGGCCTGCGGGCAGCAAGATTCCGGAATTCTTCCTAAGAAGTCTTGATAGCAGTGAAACACTCCTATGTTGCAGTAACTCAGAACCTCATTCTGAGTGTTCCCGGCAGAGGTCATTCGGCTGAACACAACCGTGGACTCATTAGAACCAGTTATAGGCAGTGCCATCCATAGTGTTGGATGGACAGTGGAGGCGTGCCAAACAACTAAGCTCTAGTTCTCAACACTTTCACAAAGTGCCATAAGTTGAGGTTCACCTTACAGCTCCGGTTGAGTAGAGTGTAACCGTCAAAGCTGGAATTAATAGAAATCAGGTGAGAAGAAGGGGAAGCAGATATACCCAGTCCGCTGGCAGTGTCCAACGGGGACCAGACTATCTGGCTGCCACGACTGAATGTTTGCAACCACGGCAGAGCTAGGCAGGAGCAATTGTGCAGCAATGCAAACTGCATAACCTGGCCAAATTTCAAGGGTGTAAAAAAAACCACCGGGGATTAACCAGGAGATGTTCACCTAGAAGAGCTGGAGGCCTGCCGGCAGCAAGACTCTGAAATTCTTACTAAGAAGCCTTGAAAGCTGTGATATGCTCCTATGTTGCAATAACTCAGAACCTCATTCTGAGTGTTCCCGGCAGAGATCATTTTGCTGAACACAAGCGTGGACTATTTAGAGCCAGATGTATGCAGTGCCGTCCATAGTGCTGGATCGACAGTGGTGGCGTGCCAAACAATTGAGCTCTAGTTCTCAACACTTTCACATAGTGCCATCAGTTGAGGTTCAACTCACTGCTCCGGTTGAGTAGAGTGTAGCTGTCAAAGCTGGAATAAGTAGCACTCAGTTGAGAGAACGGGAAGCAGATATACCCAGTCCGCTGGCAGTGTCCTACGGGGACCAGCCTATCTGGCTGCCACGCCTGAATGTTTGCAACCGCGGCAGAGCTAGGCAGGCACAATTGTGCAGCAATGCAAACTGCCTAACATAGCCAAATTTCACGGGTGTACAAGAAACCACGGGGGATTTACAAGGAGATGTTCACCCGGAACAGACGGAGTCCTGCGGGCAGCAAGATTCCGGAATTCTTTTAAAAAACCTTGAAAGCAGTGAAACGGTCCTATGTTGCAATAACTCAGAACCTCATTCTGAATGTTCCCGGCAGAGGTCATTTGGCTGAACACAGCTGTGGACTAATTAGAGCCAGATGTATGCAGTGCCGTCCATAGTGCTGGATGGACAGTGGTGGCGTGCCAAACAACTGAGCTCTAGTTCTCAACACTTTCACAAAGTGCCATAAGTTGACGTTCAGCTTACTGCTGCGGTTGAGTAGAGTGTAGCCGTCAAAGCTGGAATCAGTAGCACTCAGGTGAGAAGAACGGGAAGCAGATATACCCAGTCCGCTGGCAGTGTCCTTCGGGGACCAGCCTATCTGGCTGCCACGCCTCAATGATTGCAACCGTGGCAGAGCTAGGCAAGCGCAATTGTGCTGCAATGCAAACTGCATAACCTGGCCAAATTTCACGGGTGTACCAGAAACCACAGGGGATTTACAAGGAGACGTTCACCCGGAACAGCTGGAGGCCTGCCGGCAGCAAGATTCCGGAATTCTTCCTAAGAAGCCTTGAAAGCAGTTAAATGCTCCTATGTTGCAATAACTCAGAAACTGATTCTGAGTGTTCCCGGCAGAGGTCATTCGACTGAACACAACCGTGGACTAATTAGAGCCAGATGTAGGCAGTGCCGTCCATAGTGCTGGATGGACAGTGGTGGCGTGCCAAACCACTGAGATCTAGTTCTCAACACTTTCACAAAGTGCCATCAGTTGAGGTTCAACTTACTGCTCCGGTTGAGTAGAGTGTAGCCGTCAAAGATGGAATCAATAGCACTCAGGTGAGAAGAAGGGGAAGCAGATATACCCTGTCTTCTGGCAGTGTCCTTCGGGGACCTGCCTATCTGGCTGCCACGGCTGAATGTTTGCAACCGCGGCAGAGCAAGGCATGCTCTATTGTGCAGCAATACAAACTGCATCACCTGGCCAAATTTCACGGGTGTACAAGAATCCAAGGGGGATTTAGAAGGAGATGTTCACCCGGAACAGCCGGAGGCCTACGGGCAGCAAGATTCCGGAATTCTTCCTAAGAAGTCTTGAAAGCAGTGAAACATTCCTATGTTGCAGTAACTCAGAACCTCATTCTGAGTGTTCCCAGCAGAGGTCATTCGGCTGAACACAACCGTGGACTCATTAGAGCCAGTTATAGGCAGTGCCATCCATAGTGCTGGATGGACAGTGGTGGCGTGCCAAACAACTGAGCTCTAGTTCTCAACTCTTTCAAAAAGTGATATAAGTTGAGGTTCACCTTACAGCTCCGGTTGAGTAGAGTGTAACCGTCAAAGCTGGAATCAATAGAACTCAGGTGAGAAGAACGGGAAGCAAATATACCCAGTCCCCTGGCAGTGTCCTGCAGGGACCAGTTTATCTGGCTGCCACGCCTGTATGTTTGCAACCTCGGCAGAGCTAGGCAGGAGCAATTGTGCAGCAATGCAAACTGCATAACCTGGCCAAATTTCAAGGGTGTAAAAAAAACCACCGGGGATTTACCAGGAGATGTTCACCTAGAAGAGCCGGAGGCCTACCGGCAGCAAGACTCTGGAATTCTTCCTAAGAAGCCTTGAAAGCAGTGATATGCTCCTATGTTGCAATAACTCAGAACCTCATTCTGAGTGTTCCCGGCAGAGATCATTTTGCTGAACACAAGCGTGGACTATTTAGAGCCAGATGTATGCAGTGCCGTCCATAGTGCTGGATCGACAGTGGTGGCGTGCCAAACAATTGAGCTCTAGTTCTCAACACTTTCACAAAGTGCCATCAGTTGAGCTTCAACTCACTGCTCCGGTTGAGTAGAGTGTAGCTTTCAAAGCTGGAATAAGTAGCACTCAGTTGAGAGAACGGGAAGCAGATATACCCAGTCCGCTGGCAGTGTCCTACGGGGACCAGCCTATCTGGCTGCCACGCCTGAATGTTTGCAACCGCGGCAGAGCTAGACAGGCGCAATTATGAAGCAATGCAAACTGCAGAACCTGGCCAAATTTCACAGGTGTACAAGAAACCAACGGGAATTTACAAGGAGATGTTCACCCGGAGGCCTGCCAGCAGCAAGATTCCGGAATTCTTCCTAAGAAGCCTTGAAAGCAGTGAAACGCTCGTATGTTGCAATAACTCAGAACCTCATTCTGAGTGTTACCGGCAGAGGTCATTCGGCTGAACACAACCGTGGACTAATTAGAGCAAGATGTAGGCAGTGCCGTCCATAGTGCTGGATGGACAGAGGTGGCGTGAGAAACAACTGAGCTCTAGTTCTCAACACTTTCACAAAGTTCCATAAATTGAGGTTCATCTTACTGCTCCGGTTGAGTAGAGTGTAGCCTTCGAAGCTGGAATCAGTAGCACTCAGGTGAGAAGAACGGGAAGCAGATATAACCAGTCCACTTGCAATGTTCTACGGGGACCAGCCTATCTGGCTGCCACGCCTGAGTGTTTGCCACCACGACAGAGCTAGGCAGGCGCAACTGTGCAGCAATGCAAACTGCATAACCTGGCCAAATATCACGGGTGTACTAGAAACCAGGGGTATTTACTAGGAGATGTTCACCCTGAACAACCGGAGGCTTGCCGGCAGCAAGATTCCGGAATCCTTCCTAAGAAGCCTTGAAAGAAGTGAAATGCTCCTATGTTACATTAACTCAGAATCTCATTCTGAGTGTTCCCGGCAGAGGTCATTTGGCTGAACAGAACCGTGGAATAATTAGAGCCAGATGTAGGCAGTGCTGTCCATAGTGCTGAATGGACAGTTGTGGCGTGCCAAACAACTGAGCTCTAGTTCTCTACACTTTCACAAAGTGCCATCAGTTGAGCTTCAACTCACTGCTCCGGTTGAGTAGAGTGTAGCTGTCAAAGCTGGAATAAGTAGCACTCAGGTGAGAAGAAGGGGAAGCAGATATACCCAGTCCGCTGGCAGTGTCCTACGGGGACCAGCCTATCTGGCTGCCACGCCTGAATGTTTGCAAACGCGGCAGAGCTACGCAGGCGCAATTATGCAGCAATGCAAACTGCAGAACCTGGCCAAATTTCACAGGTGTACAAGAAACGAAGGGGGATTTACAACGAGATGTTCACCGGAATAGCCAGACGCCTGCCGGCAGCAAGATTCCGGAAGTCTTCCTCAGAAGCCTTGAAAGCAGTGAAACGCTCCTATGTTGCAATAACTCAGAAATTGATTCTGAGTATTCCCGGCAGAGGTCATGCGGCTGAACACAACCGTGGACTAATTAGAGCCAGAGGTAGGCAGTGAGGTCCATAATGCTGGGTGGACAATGGTGGCGTGCCAAACAACTGAGCTCTAATTCTCAACACTTTCACAAAGTGCCGTAAGTTGAGGTTCAACTTACTGCTCCGGTTGAGTAGAGTGTAGACGTCAAAGCTGGAATCAGTAGCACTCAGGTGAGAAGAACGAGAAGCAGATATACCAGTCAGCTGGCAGTGTTCTACGGGGACCAGCCTATCTGGCTGCCACGCCTGAATGTTTGCAAACGCGGCAGAGCTACGCAGGCGCAATTATGCAGCAATGCAAACTGCATAACCTGGCCAAATTTCAGGGGTGTAAAAGAAACCAACGGGGATTTACAAGGAGATATTCACCCAGAACAGCCGGAAGCCTGCAGGCAGCAAGATTCCGGAATTCTTCCTTAGAAGCCTTGAAAGCAGTGAAACGCTATTATGATGCAATAACTCAGAACCTCATTCTGAGTGTTCCCGGCAGAGGTCATTCGGCTGAACACAACCGTGGACTAAGAAGAGCCAGATGAAGGCAGTGCCGTCCATAGTGCTGGATGGACAGTGGTGGCGTGCCAAAGAACTGATCTCTAGTTCTCAACACTTTCACAAAGTGACATCAGTTGAGGTTCAACTCACTGCTCCGGTTGAGTAGAGTGTAGCCGTCAAAGCTGGAATCAGTAGCACTCAGGTGAGAAGAACAGGAAGCAGATATACCCAATCCGCTGGCAGTGTCCTACGTGGACCAGCCTATCTGGCTGCCAAGCCTGAATGTTTGCAACCGCGGCAGAGCTAGGCTGGCGCTATTGTGCAGCAATGCAAACTGCATAACCTGGCAAAATTTCACGGGTGTACAAGAAACCACGGGGGATTTACAAGGAGATGTTCACCCGGAACAGACTGAGTCCTGCGGGCAGCAAGATTCCGGAATTCTTCTTAAGAAACCTTGAAAGCAGTGAAACGGTCCTATGTTGCAATAACTCAGAACCTCATTCTGAGTGTTCCCGGCAGAGGTCATTCGGCTGAACACAACGGTGGACTAATTAGAGCCCGATGTAGGCAGTGCCGTCCATAGTACTGGATGGACATAGGTGGCGTTTCAAAAAACTGACCTCTTGTTCTCAACACTTTCACAAAGTGCCATAAGTTGGGGTTCAACTTACTGCTCCGGTTGAGTAGAGTGTAGCCGTCAAAGCTGGAATCAGTAGCACTCAGGTGAGAAGAACGGGAAGCAGGTATACCCAGTACGCTGGCAGTGTCCTACGGGGACCAGCCTATCTGCCTGCCACGCCTGAATGTTTGCAAACGAGGCAGAGCTAGGCAGGCGTAATTGTGCAGCAATGCAAACTGCATAACCTGGACAAATTTAGGGGTTGTACAAGAAACCACGGGGGATTTACAAGGAGATGTTCAACCGGAACAGCCGGAGTCCTGCAGGCAGCAAGACTCTGGAATTCTTCCTAAGAAGCCTTGAAAGCAGTGAAACTCTCCTATGTTGCAATAACTCAGAACCTCATTCTGAGTGTTCCCGGCGGAGGTCATTCTTCTGAACACAACTGTAGACTAATTAGAGAGAGATGTATGCAGTGCAGTCCATAGTGCTGGATGGACAGTGGTGGCGTGCCAAACAACTAAGCTCTAGTTCTCAACACTTTCACAAAGTGCCATTAGTTGAGTTTCAACTCACTGCTCCAGTTGAGTAGAG
The DNA here is from genome assembly GCF_024711535.1 of Dipodomys merriami. Taxonomy (NCBI): domain Eukaryota; kingdom Metazoa; phylum Chordata; class Mammalia; order Rodentia; family Heteromyidae; genus Dipodomys; species Dipodomys merriami. The sequence goes on along the minus strand of NW_027202779.1, from coordinate 55,326 downwards.
TGTAACCCTCAAAGCTGGAATAAGTAGCACTCAGGTGAGAAGAACGGGAAGCAGATATACCCAGTCCTCTGGCAGTGTCCTACGTGGACCAAACTATCTGGTGGCCACGCATGAATATTTGCAACCGCAGCAGAGCTAGGAAGGCGCAATTGTGCAGCAATGCAAACTGCAGAACCTGGCCAAATTTCACTGGTGTTCAAGAAACCACGGGGGATTTACAAGGAGATGTTCACACGGAACCGCCAGAGTCCTGCCGGCAGCAAGATTCTGATATTTTTCCTAAGAAGCCTTGAAAGGAGTGAAACGCTCCTATGTGGCAATAACTCAGAACCTCATTCTGAGTGTTCCCGGCAGAGGTCTTGCGGCTGAACACAACCGTGTACTAATTAGCGGCAGAGGTAGGCAGTGCCGTCCATAGTGCTGGATGGACAGTGGTGGCGTGCCAAACAACTGAGCTCTAGTTCTCAACACTTTCACAAAGTGCCATAAGTTGAGGTTCAACTTATTGTTCCGGTTCAGTAGAGTGTAGCCGTCAAAGCTGGAATCAGTAGCACTCAGGTGAGAAGAACGGGAAGCAGATATACCCAATCTGCTGGCAGTGTCCTACAGAGATCAGCCTATCTGGCTTCCACGCCTGAATGTTTGAAACCGCGGCAGAACTAGGCAGGCGCAATTGTGCAGCAATGGAAACTGCATAAAATGGGCAAATTTCACGGGTGTACAAGAAACCACGGGGGAATTACAAGCCGATGTTCATCAGGAAAAGCAGGAGGCCTGCCAGCAGCAACATTCCGGAATTTTTACTAAGAAGCCTTGAAAGCAGTGAAACGCTCCTATGTTGCAATAACTCAGAACCTCATTCTCAGTGTTCCCGGCAGAGGACATTCGGTTGAACACAACCATGGACTAATTACAGCCAGATGTAGGCAGTGCCATCCATAGTGCTGGAAGGAGTGTTGTGGCGGGCAAAACAACTGAGCTCTAGTTCTCAACACTTTCACAAAGTGCCGTAAGTTGAGGTTCAACTTACTGCTCCGGTTGAGTAGAGTGTAGACGTCAAAGCTGGAATCAGTAGCACTCAGGTGAGAAGAACGAGAAGCAGATATACCAGTCAGCTGGCAGTGTTCTACGGGGACCAGCCTATCTGGCTGCCACGCCTGAATGTTTGCAATCCCGGCAGAGCTACGCAGTCGCAATTGTGGAGCAATGCAAACTGCATAACCTGGCCAAATTTCAGGGGTGTAAAAGAAACCAACGGGGATTTACAAGGAGATATTCACCCAGAACAGCCGGAAGCCTGCAGGCAGCAAGATTCCGGAATTCTTCCTTAGAAGCCTTGAAAGCAGTGAAACGCTATTATGATGCAATAACTCAGAACCTCATTCTGAGTGTTCCCGGCAGAGGTCATTCGGCTGAACACAACCGTGGACTAAGAAGAGCCAGATGAAGGCAATGCCGTCCATAGTGCTGGATGGACAGTGGTGGCGTGCCAAAGAACTGATCTCTAGTTCTCAACACTTTCACAAAGTGACATCAGTTGAGGTTCAACTCACTGCTCCGGTTGAGTAGAGTGTAGCCGTCAAAGCTGGAATCAGTAGCACTCAGGTGAGAAGAACAGGAAGCAGATATACCCAATCCGCTGGCAGTGTCCTACGTGGACCAGCCTATCTGGCTGCCAAGCCTGAATGTTTGCAACCGCGGCAGAGCTAGGCTGGCGCTATTGTGCAGCAATGCAAACTGCATAACCTGGCAAAATTTCACGGGTGTACAAGAAACCACGGGGGATTTACAAGGAGATGTTCACCCGGAACAGACTGAGTCCTGCGGGCAGCAAGATTCCAGAATTCTTCTTAAGAAACCTTGAAAGCAGTGAAACGGTCCTATGTTGCAATAACTCAGAACCTCATTCTGAGTGTTCCCGGCAGAGGTCATTCGGCTGAACACAACGGTGGACTAATTAGAGCCCGATGTAGGCAGTGCCGTCCATAGTACTGGATGGACATAGGTGGCGTTTCAAAAAACTGACCTCTTGTTCTCAACACTTTCACAAAGTGCCATAAGTTGGGGTTCAACTTACTGCTCCGGTTGAGTAGAGTGTAGCCGTCAAAGCTGGAATCAGTAGCACTCAGGTGAGAAGAACGGGAAGCAGGTATACCCAGTACGCTGGCAGTGTCCTACGGGGACCAGCCTATCTGCCTGCCACGCCTGAATGTTTGCAAACGAGGCAGAGCTAGGCAGGCGTAATTGTGCAGCAATGCAAACTGCATAACCTGGACAAATTTAGGGGTTGTACAAGAAACCACGGGGGATTTACAAGGAGATGTTCAACCGGAACAGCCGGAGTCCTGCCGGCAGCAAGACTCTGGAATTCTTCCTAAGAAGCCTTGAAAGCAGTGAAACTCTCCTATGTTGCAATAACTCAGAACCTCATTCTGAGTGTTCCCGGCGGAGGTCATTCTTCTGAACACAACTGTAGACTAATTAGAGAGAGATGTATGCAGTGCAGTCCATAGTGCTGGATGGACAGTGGTGGCGTGCCAAACAACTAAGCTCTAGTTCTCAACACTTTCACAAAGTGCCATTAGTTGAGTTTCAACTCACTGCTCCAGTTGAGTAGAGTGTAACCCTCAAAGCTGGAATAAGTAGCACTCAGGTGAGAAGAACGGGAAGCAGATATACCCAGTCCTCTGGCAGTGTCCTACGTGGACCAAACTATCTGGTGGCCACGCATGAATATTTGCAACCGCAGCAGAGCTAGGAAGGCGCAATTGTGCAGCAATGCAAACTGCAGAACCTGGCCAAATTTCACTGGTGTTCAAGAAACCACGGGGGATTTACAAGGAGATGTTCACACGGAACCGCCAGAGTCCTGCCGGCAGCAAGATTCTGATATTTTTCCTAAGAAGCCTTGAAAGGAGTGAAACGCTCCTATGTGGCAATAACTCAGAACCTCATTCTGAGTGTTCCCGGCAGAGGTCTTGCGGCTGAACACAACCGTGAACTAATTAGCGGCAGAGGTAGGCAGTGCCGTCCATAGTGCTGGATGGACAGTGGTGGCGTGCCAAACAACTGAGCTCTAGTTCTCAACACTTTCACAAAATGCCATAAGTTGAGGTTCAACTTATTGTTCCGGTTCAGTAGAGTGTAGCCGTCAAAGCTGGAATCAGTAGCACTCAGGTGAGAAGAACGGGAAGCAGATATACCCAATCTGCTGGCAGTGTCCTACAGAGATCAGCCTATCTGGCTTCCACGCCTGAATGTTTGAAACCGCGGCAGAACTAGGCAGGCGCAATTGTGCAGCAATGGAAACTGCATAAAATGGGCAAATTTCACGGGTGTACAAGAAACCAAGGGGAAATTACAAGCCGATGTTCATCAGGAAGAGCAGGAGGCCTGCCAGCAGCAACATTCCGGAATTTTTACTAAGAAGCCTTGAAAGCAGTGAAACGCTCCTATGTTGCAATAACTCAGAACCTCATTCTCAGTGTTCCCGGCAGAGGACATTCGGTTGAACACAACCATGGACTAATTACAGCCAGATGTAGGCAGTGCCATCCATAGTGCTGGAAGGAGTGTTGTGGCGGGCAAAACAACTGAGCTCTAGTTCTCAACACTTTCACAAAGTGCCATCAGTTGAGGTTCACCTTACTGCTCCGGTTGAGTAGAGTGTAGCCGTCAAAGCTGCAATCAGTAGCACTCAGGTGAGAAGAACGGGAAGCAGATATACCCAGTCCGCTAGCATTGTCCTACGGGTACCAGCCTATCTGGCTGCCACGCCTGAATGTTTGCAACTGCGGCAGAGGTAGGCAGGCACTATTGTGCAGCAATGCAAACTGCATAACCTGGCCAAATTCCACGGGTGTACAAGAAACCACGGCAGATTTACAAGGAGATTTTCACCCAGAACAGTCTGAGACCTGCCTGCAGCAAGATTCTGCAATTCTTCCTAAGAAGCCTTGAAAGCAGTGAAACGCTCCTATGTTACCGTAACTCATAACCTCATTCTGAGTTTTCCAGGTAGAGGTCATTCGTATGAACACAACCGTGGACTAATTAGAGCCAGATGTAGGCAGTGCCGTCCATAGTGCTGGATGGACAGTGGTTACATGCGAAACAACAGAACTCTAGTTCTCAACACTTTCACAAAGTGCCATAATTTGAGGTTCAACTTACTGCTCCGGTTGAGCAGAGTGTAGCCTTCAAACCTGGTATCAGTAGCATTCAGGTGAGTAGAATGGGAAGCAGATATACCCAGTCCGCTGGCAGTGTCCTACGGGGACCAGCCTATCTGGCTGCGACTCCTGAATGTTTGCAATCGCGGCAGAGCTAGGCCAGCGCAATTGTGCAGCAATGCAAACTGCATAACCTGGCCAAATTTCACGGGTGTACAAGAAACGACGGGGGATTTACAAGGAGATGTTCACCCGGAACAGACTGAGTCCTGCGGGCAGCAAGAATCCGGAATCCTTCCTAAGAAGCCTTGAAAGTTGTGAAACGCTCCTATGTTCCAATAACTCAGAACCTCATTCTGAGAGTTCCCGTCAGAGGTCATTTGGCTGAACACAAACTTTGACTAAGTAGAGCCAGATGAAGGCAGGGGCGATCATAGTGCTTGATGGACAGTGGTGGCCTGCAAAACAACTGAGCTCTAGTTCTCAACACTTTCACAAAGTCCCACAAGTTGAGGTTCAACTTACTGCTCCGATTGAGTAGAGTGAAGCCGTCAAAGCTGGAATCAGTAGCACTCAGGTGAGAAGAACGGGATGCAGATATACCCAGTCGGCTGGCAGTGTCCTATGGGGACCAGCCTATCTGGCTGCCACGCCTGAATGTTTGCTACCGCGGGAGAGCTAGGCAGGCCCAATTGTGCAGCAATGCACGCTGCATAACCTGGTCAAATATCACAGGTGTATAAGAATCCACGGGGGATTTACAAGGAGATGTTCACCCGGAACAGCCTGAGGCCTTCGGCAACAAGATTCCGGAAATCTTAAGGTGAAGCCTTGAAAGCAGTGAAACGCTCCTACATTGCAACAACTCAGAACCTCATTCTGAGTGTTCCCAGCAGTGGTCATTCGGCTGAACACAACCGTGGACTAATTAGAGCCAGATGTAGGCAGTGCCGTCCATAGTGCTGGATGGACAGTGGTGGCGTGCCAAACAACTGAGCCCTAGTTCTCAACACTTTCACAAAGTGCCATGAGTTGAGGTTCAACTTACTGCTCCGGTTGAGTAGATTGTAGACGTCAAAGCTGGAATCAGTAGCACTCAGGTGAGAAGAACGTGAAGCAGATATACCCAGTCCCCTGGCAGTGTCCTACGGGGAGCAGCCTATCTGGCTGTCACGCCTGAATGATTGCAACCGGGGCAGAGCTAGGCAGGCGCAATTGTGCAGCAATGCAAACTGCATAACCTGGCCAAATTTCACGGGTGTAAAAGAAACCACGCAGGATTTATAAGGAGATGTTCACCCCGAACAGCCAGAGGCCTGCCGGCAGCAAGATTCCAGAATCCTTCCTAAGAAGCCTTGAAAGCAGTGAAACGCTCCTATGTTGCAATAACTCACAACCTCATTCTGAGTGTTCCCGGCAGAGGTCATTTGGCTGAACACAACGGTGGACTAATTAGAGCCAAATGTAGGCCGTGCCGTCCATAGAGCTGGATGGATAGTGGTGGCATGCCAAACAACTGAGCTCAAGCTCTCAACACTTTCACAAAGTGCCATAAGTTGAGGTTCAACTTACTGCTCCGGTTGAGTAGAGTGTAGCCGTCAAAGCTGGAATCAGTAGCACTCAGGTGAGAAGAACGGGAAGCAGATATACCCAGTCTGCCGTCAGTGTCCTACGGGGACCAGCCGATCTGGCTGCCACGCCTGAATGTTTGCAAGCGGGGCAGAGCTAGGCAGGCGGAATTGTGCAGAAATGCAAACTGCAGAACCTGGCCAAATTTCATGGTTGTACAAGAAACCACGGGGGATTTACAAGGAGATGTTCACCCGGAACAGCCGGAGGCCTGCCGGCTGCAAGATTCCGGAATTCTTCCTAAGAAGCCTTGAAAGCAGTGAAACGCTCCTATGTTGCAATAACTCAGAACCTCATTCTGAGTGTTCCCGGCAGAGGTCATTCGGCTGAACACAACCGTGGACTAATTAGAGCCAGATGTAGGCAGTGCCGTCCATAGTGCTGGATGGACGGTGGTGGCGTGCCAAACAACTGAGCTCTAATTCTCCACACTTTCACAAAGTGCCATCATTTGAGGTTCAACTCACTGCTCTGGTTGAGTAGAGTGTAGACGTCAAAACTGGAATCAGTAGCACTCAGTTGAGAAGAACGGGAAGCAGATAAACCCAGTCCTCTGGCAGTGTCCTACGGGGACCAGCCTAACTGGCTGCAACGCCTGAATATTTGCAACCGCGGCAGAGCTAGGCAGGCGCAATTATGCAGCAATGCAAACTGCATAACCTGGCCAAATTTCACTGGTGTACAGGAAACCACGGGGGATTTACAAGGAGATGTTCACCAGAACAGCCGGAGGCCTGCCAGCAGCAAGATTCCGGAATTCTTCCTAAGAAGCCTTGAAAGCAGTGAAACGCTCCTATGTTGCAATAACTCAGAAACTGATTCTGAGTGTTCCCGGCAGAGGTCATTCGGTTGAACACAACCGTGGGCTAATTAGAGCCAGATGAAGGCAGTGACTTCCATAGTGCTGGATGGACAGTGTTGGCATGCCAAACAACTGAGCTCTAGTTCTCAACACTTTCACAAAGTGCCATCATTTGAGGTTCAACTTACTGCTCCGGTTGAGTAGAGTGTAGACGGCAAATCTGGAATCAGTAGCACTCAGGTGAGAAGAAGGGGAAGCAGATACACCCAGTCTGCTTGCAGTGTCCGACGGGGACCAGCCTATCTGGCTGCAACGCCTGAATGTTTGCAAGCGCGGTAGAGCTAGTCAGGCACAATTGCGCAGCAATGCAAACAGCATAACCTGGCAAAATATCAGGGGTGTACAAGAAACCACGGGGGATTTTCAAGGAGATGTTCACCCGGAACAACCGGAGGCTTGCCAGCAGCAAGATTCCGGAATCCTTCCTAAGAAACCTTGAAAGCAGTGAAACGCTCCAATGTTGCAGTAACTCAGAACCTCATTCTGAGTGTTCCTGGCAGAGGTCATTCGGCTGAACACAACCGTGGACTCATTAGAGCGAGATGTAAGCAGTGCCGTCCATAGTGCTGGATGGACAGTGGTGGCATGCCAAACAACTGAGCTCTAGTTCTCAACACTTTCACAAAGCGCCATAAGTTCAGGTTCAACTTACTGCTCCGGTTGAGTAGAGTGTAGCCGTCAAAGCTGGAATCATTATCATTCAGGTGAAAAGAAGGAGAAGCAGATATACCCAGTTCGCTGGCAGTGTCCTACCGGGACCCGCCTATCTGGTTGCCACGCCTGAATGTTTGCAACTGCGGCAGAGCTAGGCAGGTGAAATTGTGCAGCAATGCAAACTGCATAACCTGGCCAAATTTCACGGGTGTACAAGAAACCACGGGGATTTACAAGTAGATGTTCACCCGGAACAGCCGGAGGCCTACTGGCAGTAAGATTCCGGAATTCTTCCTAAGAAGCCTTGAAAGCAGTGAAACGCTCCAATGTTGCAATAACTCAGAAACTCATTCTGAGTGTTCCTGGCAGAGGTCATTCGGCTGAACACAACCGTGGACTCATTAGAGCGAGATGTAAGCAGTGCCGTCCATAGTACTGGATGGACTGTGGTGGCGTGCCAAACAACTGAGCCCTAGTTCTCAACATTTTTACAAAGTGCCATAAGTTGAGGTTCAACTTACTGCTCCGGTTGAGTAGAGTGTAGTAATCAAAGCTGTAATCAGTAGCACTCAGGTGAGAAGAACGGGAAGCAGATATACCCAGTCCGCTAGCATTGTCCTACGGGTACCAGCCTATCTGGCTGCCAGGCCTGAATGTTTGCAACTGCGGCAGAGCTAGGCAGGCACTATTGTGCAGCAATGCAAACTGCATAACCTGGTCAAATTTCACGGGTGTACAAGAAACCACGGCAGATTTACAAGGAGATTTTCACCCAGAACAGTCTGAGACCTGCCTGCAGCAAGATTCTGCAATTCTTCCTAAGAAGCCTTGAAAGCAGTGAAACGCTCCTATGTTACCGTAACTCATAACCTCATTCTGAGTTTTCCAGGTAGAGGTCATTCGTATGAACACAACCGTGGACTAATTAGAGCCAGATGTAGGCAGTGCCGTCCATAGTGCTGGATGGACAGTGGTTACATGCGAAACAACAGAACTCTAGTTCTCAACACTTTCACAAAGTGCCATAATTTGAGGTTCAACTTACTGCTCCGGTTGAGCAGAGTGTAGCCTTCTAACCTGGTATCAGTAGCATTCAGGTGAGTAGAATGGGAAGCAGATATACCCAGTCCGCTGGCAGTGTCCTACGGGGACCAGCCTATCTGGCTGCGACTCCTGAATGTTTGCAATCGCGGCAGAGCTAGGCCAGCGCAATTGTGCAGCAATGCAAACTGCATAACCTGGCCAAATTTCACGGGTGTACAAGAAACGACGGGGGATTTACAAGGAGATGTTCACCCGGAAAAGACGTAAGCCTGCCTGCAGCAAGAATCCGGAATCCTTCCTAAGAAGCCTTGAAAGTTGTGAAACGCTCCTATGTTCCAATAACTCAGAACCTCATTCTGAGAGTTCCCGTCAGAGGTCATTTGGATGAACACAACCTTTGACTAAGTAGAGCCAGATGAAGGCAGGGGCGATCATAGTGCTTGATGGACAGTGGTGGCCTGCAAAACAACTGAGCTCTAGTTCTCAACACTTTCACAAAGTCCCACATTTTGAGGTTCAACTTACTGCTCCGATTGAGTAGAGTGAAGCCGTCAAAGCTGGAATCAGTAGCACTCAGGTGAGAAGAACGGGAAGCCGATATACCCAGTCGGCTGGCAGTGTCCTATGGGGACCAGCCTATCTGGCTGCCACGCCTGAATGTTTGCTACCGCGGGAGAGCTAGGCAGGCCCAATTGTGCAGCAATGCACGCTGCATAACCTGGTCAAATATCACGGGTGTATAAGAATCCACGGGGGATTTACAAGGAGATGTTCACCCGGAACAGCCTGAGGCCTTCGGCAACAAGATTCCGGAAATCTTAAGGTGAAGCCTTGAAAGCAGTGAAACGCTCCTACATTGCAACAACTCAGAACCTCATTCTGAGTGTTCCCAGCAGTGGTCATTCGGCTGAACACAACCGTGGACTAATTAGAGCCAGATGTAGGCAGTGCCGTCCATAGTGCTGGATGGACAGTGGTGGCGTGCCAAACAACTGAGCCCTAGTTCTCAACACTTTCACAAAGTGCCATGAGTTGAGGTTCAACTTATTGCTCCGGTTGAGTAGATTGTAGCCGTCAAAGCTGGAATCAGTAGCACTCAGGTGAGAAGAACATGAAGCAGATATACCCAGTCCCCTGGCAGTGTCCTACGGGGAGCAGCCTATCTGGCTGTCACGCCTGAATGTTTGCAACCGGGGCAGAACTAGGCAGGCGCAATTGTGCAGCAATGCAAACTGCATAACCTGGCCAAATTTCACGGGTGTAAAAGAAACCACGCAGGATTTATAAGGAGATGTTCACCCGGAACAGCCAGAGGCCTGCCGGCAGCAAGATTCCAGAATCCTTCCTAAGAAGCCTTGAAAGCAGTGAAACGCTCCTATGTTGCAATAACTCACAACCTCATTCTGAGTGTTCCCGGCAGAGGTCATTTGGCTGAACACAACGGTGGACTAATTAGAGCCAAATGTAGGCCGTGCCGTCCATAGAGCTGGATGGATAGTGGTGGCATGCCAAACAACTGAGCTCAAGCTCTCAACACTTTCACAAAGTGCCATAAGTTGAGGTTCAGCTTACTGCTGCGGTTGAGTAGAGTGTAGCCGTCAAAGCTGGAATCAGTAGCACTCAGGTGAGAAGAACGGGAAGCAGATATACCCAGTCTGCCGTCAGTGTCCTACGGGGACCAGCCGATCTGGCTGCCACGCCTGAATGTTTGCAAGCGGGGCAGAGCTAGGCAGGCGGAATAGTGCAGAAATGCAAACTGCAGAACCTGGCCAAATTTCATGGTTGTACCAGAAACCACAGGGGATTTACAAGGAGACGTTCACCCGGAACAGCTGGAGGCCTGGCGGCAGCAAGATTCCGTAATCCTTCCTAAGAAGCCTAGAAAGCATTGAAACGCTACTATGTTGAAATGACTCAGAACCTCATTCTGAGTGTACCCGGCAGACGTCATTCGGCTGAACACAACCGTGGACTAATTACAGCCAGATGTATTTAGTCCCTTCAATAGTGCTGGACGGACAGTGTTGGCGTGCCAAGCAACTGAGCTCTAGTTCTCAACACTTTCACATTGTGCCATAAGTTGAGGTTCAACTTACTGCTCCGGTTGAGTAGAGTGCAGCCGTCAAAGCTGGAATCAGTAGCACTCAGGTGAGAAGAACGGGAAGCAGATATAGCCAGTCCCCTGGCAGTGTCCTACTGGTACCAGTCTATCTGGGTGCCACGCCTGCATGTTTGAAAGCTCGGCAGAGCTAGGCAGGCGCAATTGTGCAGCAATGCAAACTGCATAACCTGGCCAAATTTCATGGGTGTACAAGAAACGGCGCGGGATTTACAAGAAGATGTTCACCCGGAACAGCCGGAGGCCTACCAGCAGCAAGATTCCGGAATCCTTCCTAAGAAGCCTTGATAGCAGTGAAACGCTCCTATGTTGCAATAACTCAGAACTTCATTCTTAGTGTTCCCGGAGGAGGACATTCGGCTGAACACAACCGTGGACTCATTAGAGCCAGATATAGGCAGTGCCGTCCATAGTGCTGGATGGACAGTGGTGCCGTGCCAAACAACTGAGCTCTAGTTCTCAACACATTCACAAAGTGCCATAAGTTGAGGTTCACCTTACTGCTCCGGTTGAGTAGAGTGTAACCGTCAAAGCTGGAATCAGTAGCACTCAGGTAAGAAGAACGGGAAGCAGATATACCCAGTCCGCTGGCAGTGTCCTACGTGGACCAGCCTCTCTGGCTGCCACGCCTGAATGTTTGCAACCGCGGCAGAGCTAGTCGGGCATAATTGTGCAGCAATGCAAGCTGCATAAAGAGGCCAAATTTCACGGTTGTACAAGAAACCACGGGGGATTTAAAAGGAGATGTTCACCCGGAACAGCCGGAGGCCTGCCGGCAGCAAGATTCCAGAATTCTTCCTAAGAAGCCTTGAAAGCAGTGAAACGCTCCTATGTAGCAATAACTCAGAACCTCATTCTGAGTATTCCTGGCAGAGGTCATTTGGCTGAATACAACCGTGGACTAATTAGAGCCAGATGTAGGCAGTGCCGTCCATAGTGGTGGATGGACAGTGGTGTCGTGCTAAACAACTGAGCTCTAGTACTCAATACTTTCACAAAGTGCCAGAAGTTGAGGTTCAACTTACTGCTCCGGTTGAGTAGATTGTAGCCGTGAAAGCTGGAGTCAGTTGCACTCAAGTGAGAAGAACGGGAAGCAGATATACCCTTTCCGCTGGCATTGTCCTACGGGGACCAGCCTATCTGGCTGCGACGCCTGAATGTTTGCAACCGCGGCAGAGCTAGGCAGGCATGATTGTACAGCAATTCAAACTGCATCACCTTGCCAAAATTGACGGGTGTACAAGAAAACACGGGGGATTTACAAGGAGATGTTCCCCCGGAACCGCCGGAGGCCTGCTGGCAGCAAGATTCCGTAATCCTTCCTAAGAAGTCTAGAAAGCATTGAAACGCTCCTATGTTGCAGTAACTCAGAACCTAGTTCTGAGTGTTCTCGGCAGAGGTCATTCGGCTGAACACAACTGTGGACTAATTAGAGCCTGATGTAGGCAGTGCCGTCAAGAAGGCTGAATGGACAGTAGTGCCGTGCCAAACAACTGAGCTCTAGTTCTCAACACTTTCACAAAGTGCCATAATTTGAGGTTCACCATACTGCTCAGGTTGAGTAGATTGTAGCCATCAAAGCTGGAATCAGTAGCACTCAGGTGAGAAGAACGGGAAGCAGATATACCCAGTCCGTTGGCAGTGTCCTACGGGGACCAGCCTATCTGGCTCCCACGCCTGAATGTTTGCAACCGCGGCAGAGCTAGGCAAGCGCAATTGTGCAGCAATGCAAATTGCATAACCTGGCCAAATATCACGGGTGTACAAGAAACCACCGGGGATTTACAAGAAGATGTTCATCCGGAACAGGAGGAGGCCTACCGGCAGCAAGATTCTGGAATCCTTCCTAAGAAGCCTTGAAAGCAGTGAAACGCTCCTATGTTACTGTAACTCAGAACCTCATTCTGAGTGTTCCCGGCAGAGGTCATTTGGCTGAACACAACCGTGGACTAATTAGAGCCAGATGTAGGCAGTGCCGTCCATAGTGCTGGATGGACAGTGGTGGCGTGCCAAATAACTGAGCTCTAGTTCTCTACACTTTCACAAAGTGAGATAAGTTGAGGTTCAACTTACAGCTCCGGGTGAGTAGTGTGTAGCCGTCAAAGCTGGAATCAGTAGCACTCAGGTGAGCAGAACGGGAAGCAGATATACTCAGTACCCTGGCAGTGTCCTACGGGGACCAGCCTATCTAGCTGCCACGCCTGAATGTTTGCAACCGCGGCAGAACTAGTCAGGCAAAATTGTGCAGCAATGCAAACTGCATAACCAGGCCAAAATTCACGGGTGTACAAGAAACCACGGGGGATTTACAAGGAGATGTTCACCCGGAATAGCAGGAGGCCTGCCGGCAGCAAGATTCCGGAATTCTTCCTAAGAAGCCTTGAAAGCAATGAAATGCTCCTATGTTGCAGTAATTCAGAACCTCATTCTGAATGTTCCTGGCGGAGCTCATTCGGCTGAATACAACTATGGAATGATTAGAACCAGATGTAGGCAATGCGGTCCATAGTGCTGGATGGACAGTGGTGACCTGCAAAACAACTGAACTCTAGTTCTCAACACTTCCACAAAGAGGCATAAGTTGAGGTTCAAATTACTGCTCCGGTTGAGTAGATTTAGCCGTCAAAGCTGGAATCTGTAGCACTCTGGTGAGAAGAACGGGAAGCACATATACCCAGTCCGCTGGCAGTGTCCTACGGGGTCCAGCCTAACTGGCTGACACGCCTGAATGTTTGCAACCGTGGCAGCGCAGGAAGGCGCAATTGTGCAGCAATGCAAACTTCAAAACGTGGCCAAATTTCCCGGGTGTATAAGAAACCACGGGGATTTACAAGGAGATGTTCACCCTGAACAGAGGAGGCCTGCCGGCAGCAAGATTACGGAATTCTTCCAAAGAAGCCTTGATAGCAGTGAAAAGCTCCTAAGTTGCAGTAAGTCAGACCCTCATTCTGAGTGTTCCCGGCAGAGGTCATTCGGCTGAACACAATCGTGGACTAATTAGAGCCAGATGTAGGCAGTGCCGTCCATAGTGCTGGATGGACAGTGGTGGCGTGCCAAACAACTGAGTTCTAGTTCTCAACACTTTCACAAAGTGCCATAAGTTGAGGTTCAAATTACTGATCCGGTTGAGTAGAGTGTAGCCGTCAAACCTGGAATCAGTAGCACTAAGGTGAGAAGAACAGGAAGCAGATATACCCAGTCCGCTGGCAGTGTCCTACGGGGACCAGCTTATCTGGCTGCCACGCCTGAATGTTAGCAACCGCGGCAGAGCTAGGCTGGCGCAATTGTGCAGCAATGCACACTGCATAACCTGGCCAAATTTCACGGGTGTACAAGAACCACGGGGGATTTACAAGGAGATGTTCACCCGGAACAACCAGAGCCCTGCCGGCAGCGAGATTCCGGAATCCTTCCTAAGAAGCCTTGAAAGCAGTGAAACGCTCCAATGTTGCAATAACTCAGAACTTCATTCTGAGTGTTCCCAGCAGAGGTCATTCGGCTGAATACAACCGTGGATTAATTAGAGCCAGATGTATGCAGTGCCGTCCATAGTGCTATATGGACAGTGGTGGCGTTCCAAACAACTGAGCTCTAGTCCTCAACACTTTCACAAAGTGCCATAAGTGGAGGTTCTACTTACAGCTCCGGTTGAGTAGAGTGTAGCCGTCAAAGCTGGAATCAGTAGCCCTCAGGTGAGAATAAAGTTAAGCAGTTCTAGCCAATCCGCTGTCAGTGTCCTACGGGACCAACCTATATGGCTGCCAATACTGAATGTTAGCAATCGCAGCAGAGCTAGGCAGGCGCAATTGTGCAGCAATGCAAACTGCACCACCTGGCCAAATTTCAGGGGTGTACAGGAAACCACGGGGGACTTACAAGGAGATGTTCAGCCGGAAGAGCCGGAGGCCTGCCGGCAGCAAGATTCCGGAATCCTTGCTAAGAAGCCTTGAAAGCAGTGAAACGCTCCTGTGTTGCAATAACTCAGAACCTCATTCTGAGTGTTCCTGGCAGATGTCATTCAGCTGGATACAACCGTGGACTAATTAGAGCCAGATGTAGGCAGTGCCGTCCATAGTGCTGGATGGACAGTGGTGGCATGCCAAACAACTGAGCTCTAGTTCTCAACACTTTCAAAAAGTGCCACAAGTTGAGGTTCAACTTACTGTTCCGGTTGAGTACAGTGTAGCCGTCAAAGCTGGAATCAGTAGCACTCAGGTGAGAAGAACGGGAAGCAGATATACCCAGTCCGCTGGCAGTGTCCTACGGGCACCATCCTATCTGGGTGCCACTCCTGAATATTTGCAACCGCGGCAGAGCTAGGCAGGCGCAGTTGTGCAGCAATGCAAACTGCATCACCTGGCCAAATTTCACGGGTGTACAAGAATCCTCGGGGATTTACAAGGAGATGTACACCCGGAACAGGCGGAGGGGTGCCGGCATCAAGATTCCGGAATGCTTCCTAAGAAGCCTTGAAAGCAGTGAAACGCTCCTAGGTTGCAGTAACTCAGAACCTCATTCGGAGTGTTCCCTGCAGAGCTCATTCGGCTGAACACAACCGTGGACTAATTAGAGAGAGATGTATGCAGTGCAGTCCATAGTGCTGGATGGACAGTGGTGGCGTGCCAAACAACTGAGTTCTAGTTCTCAACACTTTCACAAAGGGCCATAAGTTGAGGTTCATCTTACTGATCCTTTTGAGTAGAGTGTAGCCGTCAAAGCTGGAATCAGTACCACTCAAGTGAGAAGAACGGGAAACAGTTATACCCAGTCCGCTGGAAGTGTCCTACGGGGACCAGCCTATCTGGCTGCCACGCCTGAATAGTTTTAACCACGGCAGAACTAGGCAGGGGCAATTGTGCAGCAATGCAAACTGCCTAACATAGCCAAATTTCACGGGTGTACAAGAAACCACGGGGGATTTACAAGGAGATGTTCACCCGGAACAGACGGAGTCCTGCGGGCAGCAAGATTCCGGAATTCTTTTAAAAAACCTTGAAAGCAGTGAAACGGTCCTATGTTGCAATAACTCAGAAACTCATTCTGAGTGTTCCCGGCAGAGGTCATTTGGCTGAACACAGCTGTGGACTAATTAGAGCCAGATGAAGGCAGTGCCGTCCATAGTGCTGGATGGACAGTGGTGGCGTGCCAAACAACTGAGCTCTAGTTCTCAACACTTTCACAAAGTGCCATAATTTGACGTTCAGCTTACTGCTGCGGTTGAGTAGAGTGTAGCCGTCAAAGCTGGAATCAGTAGCACTCAGGTGAGAAGAACGGGAAGCAGATATACCCAGTCCGCTGGCAGTGTCCTTCGGGGACCAGCCTATCTGGCTGCCACGCCTCAATGATTGCAAACGTGGCAGAGCTAGGCAAGCGCAATTGTGCTGCAATGCAAACTGCATAACCTGGCCAAATTTCACGGGTGTACAAGAAACCACAGGGGATTTACAAGGAGACGTTCACCCGGAACAGCAGGAGGCCTGCCGGCAGCAAGATTCCGGAATTCTTCCTAAGAAGCCGTGAAAGCAGTTAAATGCTCCTATGTTGCAATAACTCAGAAACTGATTCTGAGTGTTCCCGGCAGAGGTCATTCGACTGAACACAACCGTGGACTAATTAGAGCCAGATGTAGGCAGTGCCGTCCATAGTGCTGGATGGACAGTGGTGGCGTGCCAAACCACTGAGATCTAGTTCTCAACACTTTCACAAAGTGCCATCAGTTGAGGTTCAACTTACTGCTCCGGTTGAGTAGAGTGTAGCCGTCAAAGCTGGAATCAATAGCACTCAGGTGAGAAGAAGGGGAAGCAGATATACCCTGTCTTCTGACAGTTTCCTTCGGGGACCAGCCTATCTGGCTGCCACTTCTGAAAGTTTGCAACCGCGGCAGAGCAAGGCATGCTCAATTGTGCAGCAATACAAACTGCATCACCTGGCCAAATTTCACGGGTGTACAAGAATCCAAGGGGGATTTAGAAGGAGATGTTCACCCAGAACAGCCGGAGGCCTACGGGCAGCAAGATTCCGGAATTCTTCCTAAGAAGTCTTGAAAGCAGTGAAACATTCCTATGTTGCAGTAACTCAGAACCTCATTCTGAGTGTTCCCAGCAGAGGTCATTCGGCTGAACACAACCGTGGACTCATTAGAGCCAGTTATAGGCAGTGCCATCCATAGTGCTGGATGGACAGTGGTGGCGTGCCAAACAACTGAGCTCTAGTTCTCAACACTTTCACAAAGTGATATAAGTTGAGGTTCACCTTACAGCTCCGGTTGAGTAGAGTGTAACCGTCAAAGCTGGAATCAATAGAACTCAGGTGAGAAGAACGGGAAGCAGATATACCCAGTCCACTGGCAGTGTCCTTCGGGGACCAGACTATCTGGCTGCCACGCCTGTATGTTTGCAACCTCGGCAGAGCTAGCCAGGAGCAATTGTGCAGCAATGCAAACTGCATAACCTGGCCAAATTTCAAGGGTGTAAAAAAAACCACCGGGGATTTACCAGGAGATGTTCACCTAGAAGAGCCAGAGGCCTACCGGCAGCAAGACTCTGGAATTCTTCCTAAGAAGCCTTGAAAGCAGTGATATGCTCCTATGTTGCAATAACTCAGAACCTCATTCTGAGTGTTCCCGGCAGAGATCATTTTGCTGAACACAAGCGTGGACTATTTAGAGCCAGATGTATGCAGTGCCGTCCATAGTGCTGGATCGACAGTGGTGGCGTGCCAAACAATTGAGCTCTAGTTCTCAACACTTTCACAAAGTGCCATCAGTTGAGCTTCAACTCACTGCTCCGGTTGAGTAGAGTGTAGCTGTCAAAGCTGGAATAAGTAGCACTCAGTTGAGAGAACGGGAAGCAGATATACCCAGTCCGCTGGCAGTGTCCTACGGGGACCATCCTATCTGGCTGCCACGCCTGAATGTTTGCAACCGCGGCAGAGCTAGACAGGCGCAATTATGAAGCAATGCAAACTGCAGAACCTAGCCAAATTTCACAGGTGTACAAGAACCAACGGGAATTTACAAGGAGATGTTCACCCGGAGGCCTGCCAGCAGCAAGATTCCGGAATTCTTCCTAAGAAGCCTTGAAAGCAGTGAAACGCTCCTATGTTGCAATAACTCAGAAACTGATTCTGAGTGTTCCCGGCAGAGGTCATTCGGTTGAACACAACCGTGGACTAATTAGAACCAGATGTAAGCAGTGCCTTACATAGTGCTGGATGGGCTGTGGTGGCATGCGAAACAACTGAGCTCTAGTTCTCAACACTTTCACAAAGTGCCATCAGTTGAGGTTCAACTTACTGCTCCGGTTGAGTAGAGTGAAGCCGTCAAAGCTGGAATCAGTAGCACTCAGGTGAGAAGAACGGGAAGCAAATATACCCAGTCCGCTGGCAGTGTCTTACGGGGACCAGCCTATCTGGCTGCCACGCCTGAATGTTTGCAACCGCGGCAGAGCTACGCAGGCGCACTTGTGCACCAATGCAAACTGCATAACCTGGCCAAATTTCACGGGTGTACAAGAAACCACCGGGGTTTTACATGGAGATGTTCACGTGGAACAACCGGAGGCCTGCCGGCAGCAAGATTCCTTCCGGAATTCTTCCTAAGAAGCATTGAAAGCAGTGAAACGCTCCTATGTTGCAATAACTCAGAACCTCATTCTGAGTGTTACCGGCAGAGGTCATTCGGCTGAACACAACCGTGGACTAATTAGAGCCAGATGTAGGCAGTGCCGTCCATAGTGCTGGATGGACAGAGGTGGCGTGAGATACAACTGAGCTCTAGTTCTCAACACTTTCACAAAGTTCCATAAGTTGAGGTTCATCTTACTGCTCCGGTTGAGTAGAGTGTAGACGGCAAATCTGGAATCAGTAGCACTCAGGTGAGAAGAAGGGGAAGCAGATACACCCAGTCTGCTTGCAGTGTCCGACGGGGACCAGCCTATCTGGCTGCCACGCCTGAGTGTTTGCCACCACGACAGAGCTAGGCAGGCGCAACTGTGCAGCAATGCAAACTGCATAACCTGGCCAAATATCACGGGTGTACTAGAAACCAGGGGTATTTACTAGGAGATGTTCACCCTGAACAACCGGAGGCTTGCCGGCAGCAAGATTCCGGAATCCTTCCTAAGAAGCCTTGAAAGAAGTGAAATGCTCCTATGTTACATTAACTCAGAATCTCATTCTGAGTGTTCCCGGCAGAGGTCATTTGGCTGAACAGAACCGTGGAATAATTAGAGCCAGATGTAGGCAGTGCCGTCCATAGTGCTGAATGGACAGTTGTGGCGTGCCAAACAACTGAGCTCTAGTTCTCTACACTTTCACAAAGTGCCATCAGTTGAGCTTCAACTCACTGCTCCGGTTGAGTAGAGTGTAGCTGTCAAAGCTGGAATAAGTAGCACTCAGGTGAGAAGAAGGGGAAGCAGATATACCCAGTCCGCTGGCAGTGTCCTACGGGGACCAGCCTATCTGGCTGCCACGCCTGAATGTTTGCAAACGCGGCAGAGCTACGCAGGCGCAATTATGCAGCAATGCAAACTGCAGAACCTGGCCAAATTTCACAGGTGTACAAGAAACGAAGGGGGATTTACAACGAGATGTTCACCGGAATAGCCAGACGCCTGCTGGCAGCAAGATTCCGGAAGTCTTCCTCAGAAGCCTTGAAAGCAGTGAAACGCTCCTATGTTGCAATAACTCAGAAATTGATTCTGAGTATTCCCGGCAGAGGTCATGCGGCTGAACACAACCGTGGACTAATTAGAGCCAGAGGTAGGCAGTGAGGTCCATAAAGCTGGGTGGACAATGGTGGCGTGCCAAACAACTGAGCTCTAATTCTCAACACTTTCACAAAGTGCCGTAAGTTGAGGTTCAACTTACTGCTCCGGTTGAGTAGAGTGTAGACGTCAAAGCTGGAATCAGTAGCACTCAGGTGAGAAGAACGAGAAGCAGATATACCAGTCAGCTGGCAGTGTTCTACGGGGACCAGCCTATCTGGCTGCCACGCCTGAATGTTTGCAATCCCGGCAGAGCTACGCAGTCGCAATTGTGGAGCAATGCAAACTGCATAACCTGGCCAAATTTCAGGGGTGTAAAAGAAACCAACGGGGATTTACAAGGAGATATTCACCCAGAACAGCCGGAAGCCTGCAGGCAGCAAGATTCCGGAATTCTTCCTTAGAAGCCTTGAAAGCAGTGAAACGCTCCTATGTTGCAATAACTCAGAACCTCATTCTGAGTGTTCCCGGCAGAGGTCATTCAGCTGAACACAACCGTGGACTAAGAAGAGCCAGATGAAGGCAGTGTCGTCCATAGTGCTGGATGGACAGTGGTGGCGTGCCAAAGAACTGATCTCTAGTTCTCAACACTTTCACAAAGTGACATCAGTTGAGGTTCAACTCACTGCTCCGGTTGAGTAGAGTGTAGACGTCAAAGCTGGAATCAGTAGCACTCAGGTGAGAAGAACAGGAAGCAGATATACCCAATCCGCTGGCAGTGTCCTACGTGGACCAGCCTATCTGGCTACCAAGCCTGAATGTTTGCAACCGCGGCAGAGCTAGGCTGGCGCTATTGTGCAGCAATGCAAACTGCATAACCTGGCAAATTTTCACGGGTGTACAAGAAACCACGGGGGATTTACAAGGAGATGTTCACCCGGAACAGACTGAGTCCTGCGGGCAGCAAGATTCCGGAATTCTTCTTAAGAAACCTTGAAAGCAGTGAAACGGTCCTATGTTGCAATAACTCAGAACCTTATTCTGAGTGTTCCCGGCAGAGGTCATTCGGCTGAACACAACGGTGGACTAATTAGAGCCCGATGTAGGCAGTGCCGTCCATAGTACTGGATGGACATAGGTGGGGTTTCAAAAAACTGACCTCTTGTTCTCAACACTTTCACAAAGTGCCATAAGTTGGGGTTCAACTTACTGCTCCGGTTGAGTAGAGTGTAGCCGTCAAAGCTGGAATCAGTAGCACTCAGGTGAGAAGAACGGGAAGCAGGTATACCCAGTACGATGGCAGTGTCCTACGGGGACCAGCCTATCTGCCTGCCACGCCTGAATGTTTGCAAACGAGGCAGAGCTAGGCAGGCGTAATTGTGCAGCAATGCAAACTGCATAACCTGGACAAATTTAGGGGTTGTACAAGAAACCACGGGGTATTTACAAGGAGATGTTCAACCGGAACAGCCGGAGTCCTGCCGGCAGCAAGACTCTGGAATTCTTCCTAAGAAGCCTTGAAAGCAGTGAAACTCTCCTATGTTGCAATAACTCAGAACCTCATTCTGAGTGTTCCCGGCAGAGGTCATTCTTCTGAACACAACTGTAGACTAATTAGAGAGAGATGTATGCAGTGCAGTCCATAGTGCTGGATGGACAGTGGTGACGTGCCAAACAACTAAGCTCTAGTTCTCAACACTTTCACAAAGTGCCATTAGTTGAGTTTCAACTCACTGCTCCAGTTGAGTAGAGTGTAACCCTCAAAGCTGGAATCAGTAGCACTCAGGTGAGAAGAACGGGAAGCAGATATACCCAGTCCTCTGGCAGTGTCCTATGTGGACCAAACTATCTGGTGGCCACGCATGAATATTTGCAACCGCGGCAGAGCTAGGAAGGCGCAATTGTGCAGCAATGCAAACTGCAGAACCTGGCCAAATTTCACTGGTGTTCAAGAAACCACGGGGGATTTACAAGGAGATGTTCACACGGAACCGCCAGAGTCCTGCCGGCAGCAAGATTCTGATATTTTTCCTAAGAAGCCTTGAAAGGAGTGAAACGCTCCTATGTGGCAATAACTCAGAACCTCATTCTGAGTGTTCCCGGCAGAGGTCTTGCGGCTGAACACAACCGTGTACTAATTAGCGGCAGAGGTAGGCAGTGCCGTCCATAGTGCTGGATGGACAGTGGTGGCGTGCCAAACAACTGAGCTCTAGTTCTCAACACTTTCACAAAGTGCCATAAGTTGAGGTTCAACTTATTGTTCCGGTTCAGTAGAGTGTAGCCGTCAAAGCTGGAATCAGTAGCACTCAGGTGAGAAGAACGGGAAGCAGATATACCCAATCTGCTGGCAGTGTCCTACAGAGATCAGCCTATCTGGCTTCCACGCCTGAATGTTTGAAACCGCGGCAGAACTAGGCAGGCGCAATTGTGCAGCAATGGAAACTGCATAAAATGGGCAAATTTCACGGGTGTACAAGAAACCACGGGGGAATTACAAGCCGATGTTCATCAGGAAGAGCAGGAGGCCTGCCAGCAGCAACATTCCGGAATTTTTACTAAGAAGCCTTGAAAGCAGTGAAACGCTCCTATGTTGCAATAACTCAGAACCTCATTCTCAGTGTTCCCGGCAGAGGACATTCGGTTGAACACAACCATGATCTAATTAGAGCCAGATGTAGGCAGTGCCGTCCATAGTGCTGGAAGGAGTGTGGTGGCGGGCAAAACAACTGAGCTCTAGTTCTCAACACTTTCACAAAGTGCCATCAGTTGAGGTTCACCTTACTGCTCCGGTTGAGTAGAGTGTAGCCGTCAAAGCTGGAAGCAGTAGAACTCAGGTGAGAAGAACGGGAAGAAGATATACCCAGTCCGCTGGCAGTGTCCTACAGGGACCAGCCTATCTGGCTGCCACGCCTGAATGTTTCCAACCGCGGCAGAGCTAGGCAGGCGCAATTGTGCAGCAATGCAAACTGCATAACCTGCCAAATTTCAGGGGTGTACAAGAAACAACCGGGGATTTACAAGGAGATGTTCACCCGGAAGAGCCGGAGGCCTGCCTTCTGCAAGATTCCGGAATTCTTCCTTAGAAGCCTTGAAAGCAGTGAAACGCTCCTATGTTGCAATAACTCAGAACCTCATTCTGAGTGTTCCCCGCAGAGGTCATTCAGCTGAACACAACCGTGGACTAATTAGAGCCAGATGTAGGCAGTGCCGTCCATAGGGCTGGATGGATGGTGGTGGCGTGCCAAACAACTGAGCTCTAATTCTCCACACTTTCACAAAGTGCCATCATTTGAGGTTCAACTCACTGCTCTGGTTGAGTAGAGTGTAGCCGTCAAAGCTGGAATCAGTAGCACTCAGTTGAGAAGAACGGGAAGCAGATAAACCCAGTCCTCTGGCAGTGTCCTACGGGGACCAGCCTAACTGGCTGCAACGCCTGAATATTTGGAACCGCGGCAGAGCTAGGCAGGCGCAATTATGCAGCAATGCAAACTGCATAAACTGGCCAAATTTCACTGGTGTACAGGAAACCACGGGGGATTTACAAGGAGATGTTCACCAGAACAGCCGGAGGCCTGCCAGCAGCAAGATTCCGGAATTCTTCCTAAGAAGCCTTGAAAGCAGTGAAACGCTCCTATGTTGCAATAACTCAGAAACTGATTCTGAGTGTTCCCGGCAGAGGTCATTCGGTTGAACACAACCGTGGGCTAATTAGAGCCAGATGAAGGCAGTGACTTCCATAGTGCTGGATGGACAGTGTTGGCATGCCAAACAACTGAGCTCTAGTTCTCAACACTTTCACAAAGTGCCATCATTTGAGGTTCAACTTACTGCTCCGGTTGAGTAGAGTGTAGACGGCAAATCTGGAATCAGTAGCACTCAGGTGAGAAGAAGGGGAAGCAGATACACCCAGTCTGCTTGCAGTGTCCGACGGGGACCAGCCTATCTGGCTGCAACGCCTGAATGTTTGCAAGCGCGGTAGAGCTAGTAAGGCACAATTGCGCAGCAATGCAAACAGCATAACCTGGCAAAATATCAGGGGTGTACAAGAAACCACGGGGGATTTTCAAGGAGATGTTCACCCGGAACAACCGGAGGCTTGCCAGCAGCAAGATTCCGGAATCCTTCCTAAGAAACCTTGAAAGCAGTGAAACGCTCCAATGTTGCAGTAACTCAGAACCTCATTCTGAGTGTTCCTGGCAGAGGTCATTCGGCTGAACACAACCGTGGACTCATTAGAGCGAGATGTAAGCAGTGCCGTCCATAGTGCTGGATGGACAGTGGTGGCGTGCCAAACAACTGAGCTCTAGTTCTCAACACTTTCACAAAGCGCCATAAGTTCAGGTTCAACTTACTGCTCCGGTTGAGTAGAGTGTAGCCGTCAAAGCTGGAATCAGTATCATTCAGGTGAAAAGAAGGAGAAGCAGATATACCCAGTTCGCTGGCAGTGTCCTACTGGGACCCGCCTATCTGGTTGCCTCGCCTGAATGTTTGCAACTGCGGCAGAGCTAGGCAGGTGAAATTGTGCAGCAATGCAAACTGCATAACCTGGCCAAATTTCACGGGTGTACAAGAAACCACGGGGATTTACAAGTAGATGTTCACCCGGAACAGCCGGAGGCCTACTAGCAGTAAGATTCCGGAATTCTTCCTAAGAAGCCTTAAAAGCAGTGAAACGCTCCTATGTTGCAGTAACTCAGAACCTCATTCTGAGTGTTCCGGGCAGAAGTCATTCGGCTGAACACAACCATGGACTAATTAGAGCCAGATGTAGGCAGTGCCGTCCATAGTACTGGATGGACTGTGGTGGCGTGCCAAACAACTGAGCCCTAGTTCTCAACATTTTTACAAAGTGCCATAAGTTGAGGTTCACCTTACTGCTCCGGTTGAGTAGAGTGTAGTAATCAAAGCTGGAATCAGTAGCACTCAGGTGAGAAGAACGGGAAGCAGATATACCCAGTCCGCTAGCAGTGTCCTACGGGTACCAGCCTATCTGGCTGCCACGCCTGAATGTTTGCAACTGTGGCACAGCTAGGCAGGGACTATTGTGCAGCAATGCAAACTGCATAACCTGGCCATATTCCACGGGTGTACAAGAAACCACGGCGGATTTACAAGGAGATTTTCACCCAGAACAGTCTGAGACCTGCCTGCAGCAAGATTCCGCAATTCTTCCTAAGAAGCCTTGAAAGCAGTGAAACGCTCCTATGTTACCTAACTCATAACCTCATTCTGAGTGTTCCAGGTAGAGGTCATTCGTATGAACACAACCGTGGACTAATTAGAGCCAGATGTAGGCAGTGCCGTCCATAGTGCTGGATGGACAGTGGTTACATGCGAAACAACAGAACTCTAGTTCTCAACACTTTCACAAAGTGCCATAATTTGAGGTTCAACTTACTGCTCCGGTTGAGCAGAGTGTAGCCTTCAAACCTGGTATCAGTAGCATTCAGGTGAGTAGAATGGGAAGCAGATATACCCAGTCCGCTGGCAGTGTCCTACGGGGACCAGCCTATCTGGCTGCGACTCCTGAATGTTTGCAATCGCGGCAGAGCTAGGCCAGCGCAATTGTGCAGCAATGCAAACTGCATAACCTGGCCAAATTTCACGGGTGTACAAGAAACGACGGGGGATTTACAAGGAGATGTTCACCCGGAAAAGACGGAAGCCTGCCTGCAGCAAGAATCCGGAATCCTTCCTAAGAAGCCTTGAAAGTTGTGAAACGCTCCTATGTTCCAATAACTCAGAACCTCATTCTGAGAGTTCCCGTCAGAGGTCATTTGGATGAACACAACCTTTGACTAAGTAGAGCCAGATGAAGGCAGGGGCGATCATAGTGCTTGATGGACAGTGGTGGCCTGCAAAACAACTGAGCTCTAGTTCTCAACACTTTCACAAAGTCCCACAAGTTGAGGTTCAACTTACTGCTCCGATTGAGTAGAGTGAAGCCGTCAAAGCTGGAATCAGTAGCACTCAGGTGAGAAGAACGGGAAGCAGATATACCCAGTCCGCTGGCAGTGTCCTATGGGGACCAGCCTATCTGGCTTCCACGCCTGAATGTTTGCTACCGCGGGAGAGCTAGGCAGGCCCAATTGTGCAGCAATGCACGCTGCATAACCTGGTCAAATATCACGGGTGTATAAGAATCCACGGGGGATTTACAAGGAGATGTTCACCCGGAACAGCCTGAGGCCTTCGGCAACAAGTTTCCGGAAATCTTAAGGTGAAGCCTTGAAAGCAGAGAAACGCTCCTACATTGCAACAACTCAGAACCTCATTCTGAGTGTTCCCAGCAGTGGTCATTCGCCTGAACACAACCGTGGAATAATTAGAACCAGATGTAGGCAGTGCCGTCCATAGTGCTGGATGGACAGTGGTGGCGTGCCAAACAACTGAGCCCTAGTTCTCAACATTTTCACAAAGTGCCATGAGTTGAGGTTCAACTTACTGCTCCGGTTGAGTAGATTGTAGCCGTCAAAGCTGGAATCAGTAGCACTCAGGTGAGAAGAACGTGAAGCAGATATAACCAGTCCCCTGGCAGTGTCCTACGGGGAGCAGCCTATCTGGCTGTCACGCCTGAATGTTTGCAACCGGGGCAGAGCTAGGCAGGCGCAATTGTGCAGCAATGCAAACTGCATAACCTGGCCAAATTTCACGGGTGTACAAGAAACCACGCAGGATTTATAAGGAGATGTTCACCCGGAACAGCCAGAGGCCTGCCGGCAGCAAGATTCCAGAATCCTTCCTAAGAAGCCTTGAAAGCAGTGAAACGCTCCTATGTTGCAATAACTCACAACCTCATTCTGAGTGTTCCCGGCAGAGGTCATTTGGCTGAACACAACGGTGGACTAATTAGAGCCAAATGTAGGCCGTGCCGTCCATAGAGCTGGATGGATAGTGGTGGCATGCCAAACAACTGAGCTCAAGCTCTCAACACTTTCAAAAAGTGCCATAAGTTGAGGTTCAACTTACTGCTCCGGTTGAGTAGAGTGTAGCCGTCAAAGCTGGAATCAGTAGCACTCAGGTGAGAAGAACGGGAAGCAGATATACCCAGTCTGCTGTCAGTGTCCTACGGGGACCAGCCGATCTGGCTGCCACGCCTGAATGTTTGCAAGCGGGGCAGAGCTAGGCAGGCGGAATTGTGCAGAAATGCAAACTGCAGAACCTGGCCAAATTTCATGGTTGTACAAGAAACCACGGGGGATTTACAAGGAGATGTTCACCCGGAACAGCCGGAGTCCTGCCGGCTGCAAGATTCCGGAATTCTTCCTAAGAAGCCTTGAAAGCAGTGAAACGCTCCTATTTTGCAATAACTCAGAATCTCATTCTGAGTTTTCCGGCAGAGCTCATTCGGCTGAACACAACCGTGGACTAATTAGAGGCAGATGTATTTAGTCCCTTCAATAGTGCTGGACGGACAGTGGTGGCGTGCCAAGCAACTGAGCTCTAGTTCTCAACACTTTCACAAAGTGCCATAAGTTGAGGTTCAACTTACTGCTCCGGTTGAGTAGAGTGCAGCCGTCAAAGCTGGAATCAGTAGCACTCAGGTGAGAAGAACGGGAAGCAGATATAGCCAGTCCGCCTGCAGTGTCCTACGGGGACCAGCTTATCTGGCTGCCACGCCTGCATGTTTGCAACCGCGGCAGAGCTACACAGGCGCAATTGTGCAGCAATACACACTGCATAACCTGGCCAAATTTCACGGGTGTACAAGAAACCACGGGGGATTTACAAGGAGATGTTCACCTGGATCAGCCGGAGGCCTGCCGGCAGCAAGATTTCGGAATTCTTTCTAAGAAACCTTGAAAGCAGTGAAACACTCCTATGTTGCAGTAACTCAGAACCTCATTCTGAGTGTTTCGGGCAGAGGTCATTCGGCTGAACACAACGATGGACTAATTAGAGCCAGATGTAGGCAGTTCTATCCATAGTGCTGGATGGACAGTGTTCCCGTGCCAAACAACTGAGCTCTAGTTCTCCACACTTTCACAAAGTGCCATAAGTTGAGGTTCAACGTCCTGCTCCGGTTGAGTAGTGTGTAGCCGTCAAAGCTGGAATCAGTAGCACTCAGGTGACAAGAAAGGGAAGCAGATATACCCAGTCCGCTGGCAGTGTCCTACGGGGACCAGCCTATCTGGCTGCCACGCCTGAATGTTTGCAACTGCGGCAGAGATAGGCATGCTCAATTGTGCAGCAATACAAACTGCATAACCTGTCCAAATTTCACAGGTGTACAAGAAATCACGGGGGATTTACAAGGAGATGTTCTCCCGGAACAGACGGAGGCCTGCGGGCAGCAAGATTCCGGAATTCTTCCTAAGAAGCCTTGAAAGCATTGAAACGCTCCTATGTTGCAGTAACTCAGAAACTCATTCTCATAGTTCCCGGGAGAGGTCATTGGGCTGAACACAACCGTGGAATAATTAGAGCCTGATATATGCAGTGCCGTCCATAGTGCTGGATGGACAGTGGTGGCGTGCAAAACAACTGAGCTCTAGTTCTCAACACTTTCACAAAGGTCATAAGTTGAGGTTCACCTTACTCCTCCGGTTGAATAGAGTGTAACCGTCAAAGCTGGAATCAGTAGCACTCAGGTGAGCAGAACGGGAAGCAGATATACCCAGTCCGCTGGTAATGTCTTACGGGGACCAGCCTATTTGGCTGCCACGCCTGAATGTTTGTTACCGCAGCAGAGCTAGGCAGGCGCAATTGTGCAGCAATGCAAACTTCATCACCTGGCCAAATTGCACGGGTTTACAAGAAACAACGGGGGATTTACAAGGAGATGTCTCCTCTAAAAGCCTGAGGCCTGCCGGCACCAACATTCTGGAATTCTTCCTGAGAAGCCTTCAAAGCAGTGAAACGCACCTATGTTTCAAAAACTCAGAACCTCATTCTGAGTGATCCCGGCAGAGGTCATTCGGGTAAACACAACCGTGGACTAACTAGAGCCAGATGTAGTCATTGCCGTCCATAGTCCTGGATGGACAGTGGTGGCGTGCCAAACAACTGAGCTCTAGTTCTCCACACTTTCACAAAGTGCCATAAGTTGAGGTTCAACTTATTGATGCGGGTGAGTAGAGTGTAGCCGTCAAAGCTGGAATCAGTAGCACTCAGGTGAGAAGAATGGGAAGCAGATGTACCCAGTCCGCTGGCAGTGTCCTACAGGGACCAGATATCTGGCAGCCACGCCTGAAGGTTTGCAACCGCGGCAGAGATAGGCATGCTCAATTGTTCAGCAATACAAACTGCATAACCTGACCAAATTTCACTGGTGTACAAGAAACCACGGGGGATTTACAAGGAGATGTTCACCCGGAACAGACGGAGGCCTGCGTGCAGCAAGATTTCGGAATTATTCCTACGAAGCCTTGAAAGCAGTGAAA
This sequence comes from Dipodomys merriami, assembly GCF_024711535.1. NCBI lineage: Eukaryota > Metazoa > Chordata > Mammalia > Rodentia > Heteromyidae > Dipodomys > Dipodomys merriami. Next base: position 26,758 of record NW_027202779.1, on the reverse strand, counting down.
CACTCCTATGTTGCAGTAACTCAGAACCTCATTCTCAGTGTTCCCGGCAGAGGTCATTCGGCTGAACACAACCGTGGACTCATTAGAGCCAGAAATAGGCAGTGCCTTTCATAGTGCTGCATGGACAGTGGAGGCGTGCCAAACAACTGAGCTCTAGTTCTCAACACTTTCACAAAGTGCCACAAGGTGAGGTTCAACTTACTGCTCCGGGTGAGTAGATTGTATACGTCAAAGCTGGAATCAGTAGCACTCAGGTGAGAAAAACGGGAAGCAGATATACCCAGTCCGCTGGCAGTGTCCTATGGGGACCAGCCTATCTGGCTGCCACCCCTGAATGATTGCAACCTCCGCAGAGCTGGGCAGGCGCAATTGTGCAGCAATGCAAACTGCATAACCTGCCCAAATTAAATGGGTGTACAAGAAACCACAGGGGATTTACAAGGAGATGTTCACCGGAACACCCGGAGGGCTGCCAGCAGCAAGATTCCGTAATCCTTACTAAGAAGCCTAGAAAGCATTCAAACGCTACTATCTTGAAATAACTCAGAACCTCATTCTGAGTGTTCCCGGCAGAGGTCATTCGGCTGAACACAACCGTGGACTAATTAGAGCCAGATGTAGGCAGTGCCGTCCATAGTGCTGGATGGACAGTGGTTGTGTGCCAAACAACTGAGCTCTAGTTCTCAACACTTTCACAAAGGGCCATCAGTTGAGGTTCAACTAAGTGTTCTGGTTGAGTAGAGTGTAGCCGTCAAAGCTGGAATCAGTAGCACTCAGGTGAGAAGGAAGGGAAGCAGATATACCCAGTCCGCTGGCAGTGTCCTAGGGGGACCAGCCTATCTAGCTGCCACGCCTGAATGTTTGCAACCGCGGCAGAGTTAGGGAGGCGCATTTGTGCAGCAATGCAAACTGCGTAACCTTGCCAAATTTCAAGCATGTACAAGAAACCACGGGGGATTTACAAGGAGATGTTCACCCGGAACAGTCGGAGACCTGCCGGCAGCAAGATTCCAGAATTCCTCCTAAGAAGCCTTGAAAGCAGTGAAACGTTCCTATGTTGCAATAACTCAGAAACTCATTCTGAGTGTTCCCGGGAGAGGTCATTCGGCTGAACACAACCGTTGACTAATTAGAGCCAGATGTAGGCAGTGCCTTCCATAGTGCTGGATGGACAGTGGTGGCGTGCCAAACAACTGAGCTCTTGTTCTCAACACTTTCACACATTGCCATAAGTTGAGGTTCAACTTACTGCTCCGGTTGAGTAGATTGTATACGTCAAAGCTGGAATCAGTAGCACTCAGGTGAGAAGAACGGGAAGCAGATATACCCAGTCCGCTGGCAGTGTCCTACGGGGACCAGCCTATCTGGCTGCCACGCCTGAATGTTTGCAACCGCTGGAGAGCTAGGCAGGAGCAATTGTGCAGCAATGCAAACTGCATAACCTGGCCAAATTTCACGGGTTTACAAGAAACCAAGGGGATTTACAAGGTTATGTTCACCCGGAACAGACACAGACCTACCGGCAGCAAATTATGGAATTCTTCCTAAGAAGCCTTGAAAGCAGTGAAACGCTCCTATGTTGCAATAACTAGGAAACTCATTCTGAGTGTTCCCGGCAGAGGTCATTCGGCAGAACACAACCGGGGACTAATTAGAGCCAGACGTAGGCAGTGCCGTCCACAGTGCTGGACGGACAGTGGTGGGGTGCCAAACAACTGAGCTCTAGTTCTCAACACTTTCACACATTGCAATGAGTTGAGGTTCAACCTACTGCTTCGGTTGAGTAGAGTTTAGCCGTCCAAGCTGGAATCAGTAGCACTCAGGTGAGAAGAACGGGAAGCACATATACCCAGTCCGCTGGCAGTATCCTACGGGTACTAGCCTTTCCGGCTGCCACGCCTGTATGTTTGCAACCACCGCAGAGCTAGGCAGGCGCAATTGTGCAGCAATGCAAAGTGGCCAAATTTCTCGGGTGTACAAGAAACCACGAGGGATTTACAAGGAGATGACACCCGGAACAGCTGGAGGCCTGCCGGCAGCAAGTTTCTGGAATCCTTCCTAAGAAGCCTTGAAAGCAGTGCAACGCTCCTATGTTGCAATAACTCAGAACTTCATTCTGAGTTTTCCCGGCAGACGTCATTCGGCTGAAAACAACCGTGGACTAATTAGAGCCAGATGTAGGCAGTGCCGTCCATAGTGCTGGATGGACAGTGGTGGCGTGCCAAACAACTTCCCTCTAGTTGTCAACACTTTCACAAAGTGACATAAGTTGAGGTTCAACTTACTGCTCCGGGTGAGTAGAGTGTAGTCGTCAAAGCTGGAATCAGTAGCACTCAGGTGAGAAGAATGGGAAGCAGATATACCCAGTCCGCTGGCAGTGTCCTACGGGGACCAGAGCATATGGCTGCCACGCCTGAAAGTTTGCCAGTGCCGCAGAGCTAGGCAGACGCAATTGTGCAGCAATGCAAATTGCATAACTTGGCCCAATTTCACTGGTGTACAAGAAACCACGGGGGATTTACATGGAGATGTTCACCCGGAACATTCACAGGCCTGCCAGAAGCAAGATTGAGGAATTCTTCCTAAGAAGCCTTGAAAGCAGTGAAACGCTCCTATGTTGCAATAACTCAGAAACTCATTCTGAGTTTTCCCGGCAGAGGTCATTCGGCTGAACACAACCTTTGACTAATTAGAGCCAGATGTAGGCAGTGACGTCCATAGTCCTGGATGGACAGTGGTGGCATGCCAAACAACTGAGGTCTAGTTCTCAACACTTTCACAAAGTGCCATAATTTGCGGTTGAACTTACAGCTCCGGTTGAGAAGAGTGTAGCCGTCAAAGCTGGAATCATTAGCACTCAGGTGAGAAGAAGGGGAAGCAGATATACCCAGTCTGCTGGCAGTGTCCTACGGGGACGAGCCTACCTGACTGCCACGACTGAATGTTTGTAACTGCGGCAGAGGGAGGCAGGCGCAATTGTGCAACAATGCAAACTGCATACCCTGGCCAAATTTCACGGGTGTACAAGAAACCACGGGGGATTTACGAGGTCATGTTCCCCCAGAACAGCCGGAGGCCTGGCGGCAGCAAGATTCCTGAATTCTTCCTAAGAATCCTTGAAAGCAGTGAAATGCTCCTATGTTGCAATAACTCAGAACCTCATTCTGAGTGTTCCCGGCAGGGTTCATTCGGCTGAACACAACCGTGGACTAATTAGAGCCAGATGTAGGCAGTGCCGTCCATAGTGCTGGATGGACAGTGGTGTCGTGCCAAACAGCTGAGCTCTAGTTATCAATACTTTCCCAAAGTTCCATGAGTTGAGGTTGAACTTACTGCTCCGATTGAGTAGAGTGTATCCGTCAAACTGGAATCACTAGCACTCAGGTGAGAAGAACGGGAAGCAGATAGGCCCAGTCCCCTGGCAGTGTCCTACGGGTACCAGCCTATCTGGCTCCCACGACTGAATGTTTGCAACCGCGGCAGAGATAAGCAGGCGCAATTGTGCAGCAATGCAAACTGCATAACCTGGCCAAATATCACGGGTGTACAAGAAACCTCGGAGAACTTACAAGGAGATGTTCACCCGGAACAGACGGAGGCCTGCCAGCAGCAACATTCCGGAATTCTTCCTAAGAATCCTTGAAAGCAGTGAAACGCTCCTATGTTGCAATAACTCAGAACCTCATTCTGAGTGGTCCCGGCAGAGGTCATTCGGCTGAACACAACCATGGACTAATTAGATCCAGATGTAGGCAGTGCCGTCCATAGTGCTGGATGCACAGTGGTGGCATGCCAAACAACTGAGCTCTACTTCTCAACACTTTCACAAAGTGCCATGAGTTGAGGTTCAACTTACTGTTCCGGTTGAGTAGAGTTTAGCCGTCAAAGCTGGAATCAGTAGCACTCAGGTGAGAAGAACGGTAAGCACATATACCCAGTCCGCTGGCAGTGTCCTACGGGGACCAGCCTATCTGGCTGCCACTCCTGAATGTATGCCAGCGCGGCAGAGTTAGGCAGGCGCAATTGTGCAGCAATGCAAACTGCATACCCTGGCCAAATTTCACAGGTGTATAAGAAACCACGGGGGATTTACAAATAGATGTTCACCCGGAACAGCCGGAAGCCTGCTGGAAGCACGATACCGGAATTCTTCCTATGAAGCCTTGACAGTGAAAAACTCCTATGTTGCAATAACTCAGAAACTCATTCTGAGTGTTCCAGGCAGAGGTCATTCGGCTGAACACAACCGTGGACTAATTAGAGCCAGATGTATGCAATGCCGTCCATAGTGCTGGATGAACAGTGGTGACGTGCCAAACAACTGAGCTCTAGTTCTCAACCGTTTCACAAAGTGCCATAAGTTGAGGTTCATCTTACTGCTCCGGTTGAGTAGAGTGTAGCCGTCAAAGCTGGAATCAGTAGCCCTCAGGTGAGAAGAACGGCAAGCAGATATAGCCAATCCGCTGGGAGTGTATTACGGGAACCAGCCTATCTGGCTGCCACGCCTGAATGTTTGCAACCACGGCAGAGATAGGATGCGCAATTGTGCAGCAATGCAAACTGCATAACCTGGCAAAATTTCACGGGTGTACAAGAAACCACGTGGGATTTACAAGGAGATGTTCACCCAGAACAGCCGGAGGCCTGCTGGCAGCAACATTGCGGAATTCTTCCTAAGAAGCCTTGAAAGCAGTGAAATGCTCCTATGTTGCAACAACTCACAACCTCATTCTGAGTGTTCCCGGCAGAGGTCATTCGGCTGAACACATCCATGGACTAATTAGAGGCTGATGTAGGCAGTGCCGTCCATAGTGCTGGATGGACAGTGGTGGAATGCCAAAAAACTGACCTCTAGTTCTCAACACTTTCACAAAGTGCCATGAGTTGATGTTCAACTCACTGCTCCGGTTCAGTACAGTGTAGCCGTCAAAGCTAGAATTGGTAGCACTCAGGTTAGAAGAACCGGAACGAGATATACCCAGTCAGCTGGCAGGGTCCTACTTGGACCAGCCTATCTGGCTGTCACGCCTGAATGTTTGCAACCACGGCAAAGCTAGGCAGGCGCAATTGTTCAGCAATGCAAACTGCATCACCTGGCCAAATTTCACGGGTGTACAAGAAATCACGGGGGATTTACAAGGAGATGTTCACCCCGAACAGCCGTTGGCCTGCCGGCAGCAACATTCCGGAATTCTTCCTAAGAAGCCTTGAAAGCAGTGAAACGCTCCTATGTTGCTACAATTCAGAACCTCATTCTGAGTGTTCCCAACAGAGGTCATTCGGATAAACACAACCATGGACTAATTAGAGCCAGATGTAGGCAGTGGCGTCCATAGTGCTGGATGGACAGTGGTGGCGTGACAAACAACTGAGCTCTAGTTCTCAACACTTTCACAAAGTGCCATAAGTTGAGGTTCAACTTACTGCCCCGGTTCAGTAGAGTGTAGCTGTCAAAGCTGGAATCAGTAGCGATCAGGTGAGAATAACGGTAAGCAGATATACCCAGTCCGCTGGCAGTGTCCTACGGGGACCAGCCTATCTGGCTGCCACGCCTGAATGTTTGCAACCACGGCGGAGCTAGGCAGGCGCAATTGTGCAGCAATGCAAACTGCCTAACCTGGCCAAATTTCACGGGTGTAAAAGGAACCAAGGGGGATTTACCAGTTGTTCACCCGGAACAGCCGGAGGCCTGCCGGCAACAAGATTCCGGAATTCTTCCTAAGAAGCCTTGAGAGTAGTGAAATGCTCCTATGTTGCAATAACTCAGAACCTCATTCTGAGTGTTCCCGGCAGAGGTCATTCAGCTGAACACAACCGTGGACTAATTAGAGCCAGATGTAGGCAGTGCCTTCCATAGTGCTGGATGGACAGTGGTGGCCTGCCAAACAACTGAGCTCTAGTTCTCAACACTTTCACAAACTGCCATGAGTAGAGGTTCAACTTATTGTTCTGGTTGAGTAGAGAGTAGCCGTGAAAGCTGGAATCCATAGCACTCATGTGAGAAGAACGGGAAGCAGATATACCCAGGCCGTTGGCAGTGTCCTACGGGGACCAGCCTATCTGGCTGCAACGCCTGAATGTTTGCAACCACGGCAGAGCTAGGCAGGCGTAATTGTGCAGCAATGCAAACTGCATACCCTGGCCAAATTTCACCGGTGTAAAAGAAACCACGGAGGATTTACAAATAGATGTTCACCCGGATCAGCCGGAGGCCTGTCGGCAGCAAGATTCCGGAATTCTTCCTAAGAAGCCTTGAAAGCAGTGAAACGCTCCTATGTTGCAATAACTCAGAACCTCATTCTGAGTGTTCCCGGCAGAGTTCATTCGTCTGAACTCAACCATGGACTAATTAGAGCCAGATGTAGGTAGTGCCATCCATAGTGATGGATGGAAAGTTGTGGCGTGCCAAACAACTGAGCTCTAGTTCTCAACACTTTCACAAATTGCCATAAGTTGAGGTTCAACTTACTGCTCCGGTTGAGTAGAGTGTAGCCGTCAAAGCGGGAATCAGTAGCACTCAGGTGAGAAGAATGGGAAGCAGATATACCTAGTCCGCTGTCATTGTCCTACGGGGACCAGCCTATCTGGCTGCCACTCCTGAATGTTTGCCAGCGCAGCAGAGCTAGGCAGTCGCAATTGTGCAGCAATGCAAAGTGCATAACCTCGCCAAATTTCACGAGTGTACAAGAAACCATGGGGGATTTAAAAATAGATATTCATCCGGAACAGCCGGAGGCCTGCCGGAAGCAAGATTGAGGAATTCTTCTTAGAAGCCTTGAAAGCAGTGAAATGCTCCTATGTTGCAATAACTCAGAACCTCATTCTGAGTGTTCCCGGCAGAGGTCATTCGGCTGAACACAACCGTGGACTAATTAGAGGCTGATGTAGGCAGTGACGTCCATAGTCCTGGATGGACTGTGGTGGCGTGCCAAACAACTGAGCTCTAGTTCTCAACACTTTCACAAAGTGCCATAAGTTGAGGTTCAACTTACTGCTCCTTTTGAGTAGAGTGTAGCCGTCAAAGCTGGAATCAGTAGCACTCAGGTGAGGAGAACTGGAAGCAGATATACCCAGTCCGCTGGCAGTGTCCTACGGGGACCAGCCTATCTGGCTGCAACGCCTGAATGTTTGCAACCGCGGCAGAGCTAGGCAGGCGCAATTGTGCAGGAATGCAAACTGCATAACCTGTTCCAAATTTCACGGGTGCACAAGAAACCTCGGGGGATTTACAAGGAGATGTTCACCCGGAACAGCCGGAGATATGCCTGAAGAAAGATTGAGGAAATCTTCCTAAGAAGCCTTGAAAGCAGTGAAAAACTCCTATGTTGCAATAACTCAGAACCTCATTCTGAGTGTTCCCGGCAGAGGTCATTCGGCTGAACACAACCGTGGACTAATTAGAGCCAGAGTAGGCAGTGCCGTCCATAGTGCTGGATGCACTGTGGTGGCGTGCCAAACAACTGAGCTCTAGTTCTCAACACTTTCACAAAGTGCCATAATTTGAGATTCAACTTACTGCTCCGGGAGAGTAGAGTGTAGCTTTCAAAGCTGTATTCAGTAGCACTCAGGTGAGAGGAACGGGAAGCAGATATACTCAGTCAGCTGGCAGTGTCCTACGGGGACCAGCCTTTCTGGCTGCCACGCCTGAATGTTTGCAACCGCGGTAGAGCTAGGCAGGCGCAATTGTACAGCAATGCAAACAGCATAACCTGGCCAAATTTCATGGGTGTACAAGAAACCACGGGGGATTTACAAGGAGATGTTCACCCGGAACAGCCGGAGGCCTGCCGGCAGCATGATTCCAGAATTCTTCCTAAGAAGCCTTGAAGTGAAACGCTCCTATGTTGCAATAACTCAGAACCTCATTCTGAGTGTTCCCGGCAGAGGTCATTCGGCTGATCACAACCGTGGACTAATTAGAGCCAGATGTAGGCAGTGCCGTCCATAGTTCTGGATGGACTGTGGTGGCATGCCAAACAACTGACCTCTAGTTCTCAACACTTTCACAAAGTCCCATAAGTTGAGGTTCATCTTACTGCTCCGTTTGAGTAGAGTGTAGCCATCAACGCTGGAATGAGTAGCACTCATTTGAGAAGAACGTGAAGCAGATATACCCAGTCCGCTGGCAGTGTCTTACGGGGACCAGCCTATCTGGCTGCCACGCCTGAATGTTTTCAACCGCGGCCTAGTTTGACAGGCGCAATTGTGCAGGAATGCAAACTGCATAACCTGGCCAAATTTCACGGGTGTACAAGAAACAACGGGGATTTTACAAGGAGATGTTCACCCAGAACAGCCGGAGTCCTACCGGAAGCAATATTGAGGAATTCTTCCTAAGAAGACTTGAAAGAAGTGAAACGCTCCTATGTTGCAATAACACAGAACCTCATTCTGAGTGTTCCCTCCACAGGTCATTCGGCTGAACACAACCGTGGACAAATTAGAGCCAGATGTAGGCAGTGCCGTCCATAGTGCTGGATGGACTGTGGTGGCGTGCCAAACAACTGAGCGCTAGTTCTCAACACTTTCACAAAGTTCCATAAGTTGAGGTTCAACTTACTGCTCCGGTTGAGTAGAGTGTAGCCGTTATAGCTGGAATCAGTAGCACTCAGGTGAGAAGAATGGAAAGCAGATATACCCAGTCCGCTGGCAGTGTCCTACGGGGAGCAGCCTATCTGGATGCCACGCCTGAATGTTTGCCAGCGCAGCAGAGCTAGGCAGGCGCAATTGTACAGCAATGCAAACTGCATAACCTAGCCAAATTTCACTGGTGTGCAAGAAACCAAGGGGGATTTACAAATAGATGTTCACCCGGAACAGCCGGAGGCCTGCCGGTAGCAAGATTGAGGAATTCTTCCTAAGAAGCCTTGAAAGCAGTTAAACGCTCCTATGTTGCAATAACTCAGAACCTCATTCTGAGTGTTCTCGGCAGAGGTCATTCGGCTGAACACAACCCTGGACTAATTAGAGCCAGATGCAGGCAATGCCATCCATAGTGCTGGATGGACAGTGGTGTCGTGCCAAACAACTGAGCTCTAGTTCTCAAAACTTTCACAAAGTGCCATAAGTTGAGGTTCAACTTACTGCTCCTTTTGAGTAGAGTGTAGCCGTTAAGGTGGAATCAATAGCACTCAGGTGATAAGAACGGGAAGCAAATATACCCAGTCCGCTCTCAGTGTCCTACGGGGACCAGCTTATCTCGATGCCAAGCCTGAATTTTTGCCTGCGCATCAGAGATAGGCAGACACAATTGTACAGCAATGCAAACTGCATAACCTGGCCAAATTTCACGGGTGTACAATAAACCACGAGGGATTTACAAGTAGATGTTCACCCGGAACAGCGGGAGATATGCGTGAAGCAATATTGAGGAAATCTTCCTAAGAAGCCTTGAAAGCAGTGAAACGCTCCTATATTGCAATAACTCAGAACCTCATTCTGAGTGTTCCCGGCAGAGGTCATTCGGCTGAACACATCCATGGACTAATTAGAGGCTGATGTAGGCAGTGCCGTCCATAGTGCTGGATGGACAGTGGTGGAATGCCAAAAAACTGACCTCTAGTTCTCAACACTTTCACAAAGTGCCATGAGTTGATGTTCAACTCACTGCTCCGGTTCAGTAGAGTGTAGCCGTCAAAGCTAGAATTGGTAGCACTCAGGTTAGAAGAACCGGAACGAGATATACCCAGTCAGCTGGCAGGGTCCTACTTGGACCAGCCTATCTGGCTGTCACGCCTGAATGTTTGCAACCACGGCAAAGCTAGGCAGGCGCAATTGTTCAGCAATGCAAACTGCATCACCTGGCCAAATTTCACGGGTGTACAAGAAATCACGGGGGATTTACAAGGAGATGTTCACCCCGAACAGCCGTTGGCCTGCCGGCAGCAACATTCCGGAATTCTTCCTAAGAAGCCTTGAAAGCAGTGAAACGCTCCTATGTTGCTACAATTCAGAACCTCATTCTGAGTGTTCCCAACAGAGGTCATTCGGATAAACACAACCATGGACTAATTAGAGCCAGATGTAGGCAGTGGCGTCCATAGTGCTGGATGGACAGTGGTGGCGTGACAAACAACTGAGCTCTAGTTCTCAACACTTTCACAAAGTGCCATAAGTTGAGGTTCAACTTACTGCCCCGGTTCAGTAGAGTGTAGCTGTCAAAGCTGGAATCAGTAGCGATCAGGTGAGAATAACGGTAAGCAGATATACCCAGTCCGCTGGCAGTGTCCTACGGGGACCAGCCTATCTGGCTGCCACGCCTGAATGTTTGCAACCACGGCGGAGCTAGGCAGGCGCAATTGTGCAGCAATGCAAACTGCCTAACCTGGCCAAATTTCACGGGTGTAAAAGGAACCAAGGGGGATTTACCAGTTGTTCACCCGGAACAGCCGGAGGCCTGCCGGCAACAAGATTCCGGAATTCTTCCTAAGAAGCCTTGAGAGTAGTGAAATGCTCCTATGTTGCAATAACTCAGAACCTCATTCTGAGTGTTCCCGGCAGAGGTCATTCAGCTGAACACAACCGTGGACTAATTAGAGCCAGATGTAGGCAGTGCCTTCCATAGTGCTGGATGGACAGTGGTGGCCTGCCAAACAACTGAGCTCTAGTTCTCAACACTTTCACAAACTGCCATGAGTAGAGGTTCAACTTATTGTTCTGGTTGAGTAGAGAGTAGCCGTGAAAGCTGGAATCCATAGCACTCATGTGAGAAGAACGGGAAGCAGATATACCCAGGCCGTTGGCAGTGTCCTACGGGGACCAGCCTATCTGGCTGCAACGCCTGAATGTTTGCAACCACGGCAGAGCTAGGCAGGCGTAATTGTGCAGCAATGCAAACTGCATAACGTGGCCAAATTTCACCGGTGTAAAAGAAACCACGGAGGATTTACAAATAGATGTTCACCCGGATCAGCCGGAGGCCTGTCGGCAGCAAGATTCCGGAATTCTTCCTAAGAAGCCTTGAAAGCAGTGAAACGCTCCTATGTTGCAATAACTCAGAACCTCATTCTGAGTGTTCCCGGCAGAGTTCATTCGTCTGAACTCAACCATGGACTAATTAGAGCCAGATGTAGGTAGTGCCATCCATAGTGATGGATGGAAAGTTGTGGCGTGCCAAACAACTGAGCTCTAGTTCTCAACACTTTCACAAATTGCCATAAGTTGAGGTTCAACTTACTGCTCCGGTTGAGTAGAGTGTAGCCGTCAAAGCGGGAATCAGTAGCACTCAGGTGAGAAGAATGGGAAGCAGATATACCTAGTCCGCTGTCATTGTCCTACGGGGACCAGCCTATCTGGCTGCCACTCCTGAATGTTTGCCAGCGCAGCAGAGCTAGGCAGTCGCAATTGTGCAGCAATGCAAAGTGCATAACCTCGCCAAATTTCACGAGTGTACAAGAAACCATGGGGGATTTAAAAATAGATATTCATCCGGAACAGCCGGAGGCCTGCCGGAAGCAAGATTGAGGAATTCTTCTTAGAAGCCTTGAAAGCAGTGAAATGCTCCTATGTTGCAATAACTCAGAACCTCATTCTGAGTGTTCCCGGCAGAGGTCATTCGGCTGAACACAACCGTGGACTAATTAGAGGCTGATGTAGGCAGTGACGTCCATAGTCCTGGATGGACTGTGGTGGCGTGCCAAACAACTGAGCTCTAGTTCTCAACACTTTCACAAAGTGCCATAAGTTGAGGTTCAACTTACTGCTCCTTTTGAGTAGAGTGTAGCCGTCAAAGCTGGAATCAGTAGCACTCAGGTGAGGAGAACTGGAAGCAGATATACCCAGTCCGCTGGCAGTGTCCTACGGGGACCAGCCTATCTGGCTGCAACGCCTGAATGTTTGCAACCGCGGCAGAGCTAGGCAGGCGCAATTGTGCAGGAATGCAAACTGCATAACCTGTTCCAAATTTCACGGGTGCACAAGAAACCTCGGGGGATTTACAAGGAGATGTTCACCCGGAACAGCCGGAGATATGCCTGAAGAAAGATTGAGGAAATCTTCCTAAGAAGCCTTGAAAGCAGTGAAAAACTCCTATGTTGCAATAACTCAGAACCTCATTCTGAGTGTTCCCGGCAGAGGTCATTCGGCTGAACACAACCGTGGACTAATTAGAGCCAGAGTAGGCAGTGCCGTCCATAGTGCTGGATGCACTGTGGTGGCGTGCCAAACAACTGAGCTCTAGTTCTCAACACTTTCACAAAGTGCCATAATTTGAGATTCAACTTACTGTTCCGGGAGAGTAGAGTGTAGCTTTCAAAGCTGTATTCAGTAGCACTCAGGTGAGAGGAACGGGAAGCAGATATACCCAGTCAGCTGGCAGTGTCCTACGGGGACCAGCCTTTCTGGCTGCCACGCCTGAATGTTTGCAACCGCGGTAGAGCTAGGCAGGCGCAATTGTACAGCAATGCAAACAGCATAACCTGGCCAAATTTCATGGGTGTACAAGAAACCACGGGGGATTTACAAGGAGATGTTCACCCGGAACAGCCGGAGGCCTGCCGGCAGCATGATTCCAGAATTCTTCCTAAGAAGCCTTGAAGTGAAACGCTCCTATGTTGCAATAACTCAGAACCTCATTCTGAGTGTTCCCGGCAGAGGTCATTCGGCTGATCACAACTGTGGACTAATTAGAGCCAGATGTAGGCAGTGCCGTCCATAGTTCTGGATGGACTGTGGTGGCATGCCAAACAACTGACCTCTAGTTCTCAACACTTTCACAAAGTCCCATAAGTTGAGGTTCATCTTACTGCTCCGTTTGAGTAGAGTGTAGCCATCAACGCTGGAATGAGTAGCACTCAGTTGAGAAGAACGTGAAGCAGATATACCCAGTCCGCTGGCAGTGTCTTACGGGGACCAGCCTATCTGGCTGCCACGCCTGAATGTTTTCAACCGCGGCCTAGTTTGACAGGCGCAATTGTGAAGGAATGCAAACTGCATAACCTGGCCAAATTTCACGGGTGTACAAGAAACAACGGGGATTTTACAAGGAGATGTTCACCCAGAACAGCCGGAGTCCTACCGGAAGCAATATTGAGGAATTCTTCCTAAGAAGACTTGAAAGAAGTGAAACGCTCCTATGTTGCAATAACACAGAACCTCATTCTGAGTGTTCCCTCCACAGGTCATTCGGCTGAACACAACCGTGGACAAATTAGAGCCAGATGTAGGCAGTGCCGTCCATAGTGCTGGATGGACTGTGGTGGCGTGCCAAACAACTGAGCGCTAGTTCTCAACACTTTCACAAAGTTCCATAAGTTGAGGTTCAACTTACTGCTCCGGTTGAGTAGAGTGTAGCCGTTATAGCTGGAATCAGTAGCACTCAGGTGAGAAGAATGGAAAGCAGATATACCCAGTCCGCTGGCAGTGTCCTACGGGGAGCAGCCTATCTGGATGCCACGCCTGAATGTTTGCCAGCGCAGCAGAGCTAGGCAGGCGCAATTGTACAGCAATGCAAACTGCATAACCTAGCCAAATTTCACTGGTGTGCAAGAAACCAAGGGGGATTTACAAATAGATGTTCACCCGGAACAGCCGGAGGCCTGCCGGTAGCAAGATTGAGGAATTCTTCCTAAGAAGCCTTGAAAGCAGTTAAACGCTCCTATGTTGCAATAACTCAGAACCTCATTCTGAGTGTTCTCGGCAGAGGTCATTCGGCTGAACACAACCCTGGACTAATTAGAGCCAGATGCAGGCAATGCCATCCATAGTGCTGGATGGACAGTGGTGTCGTGCCAAACAACTGAGCTCTAGTTCTCAAAACTTTCACAAAGTGCCATAAGTTGAGGTTCAACTTACTGCTCCTTTTGAGTAGAGTGTAGCCGTTAAGGTGGAATCAATAGCACTCAGGTGATAAGAACGGGAAGCAAATATACCCAGTCCGCTCTCAGTGTCCTACGGGGACCAGCTTATCTCGATGCCAAGCCTGAATTTTTGCCTGCGCATCAGAGATAGGCAGACACAATTGTACAGCAATGCAAACTGCATAACCTGGCCAAATTTCACGGGTGTACAATAAACCACGAGGGATTTACAAGTAGATGTTCACCCGGAACAGCGGGAGATATGCGTGAAGCAATATTGAGGAAATCTTCCTAAGAAGCCTTGAAAGCAGTGAAACGCTCCTATGTTGCAATAACTCAGAACCTCATTCTGAGTGTTCCCGGCAGAGGTCATTCGGCTGAACACATCCATGGACTAATTAGAGGCTGATGTAGGCAGTGCCGTCCATAGTGCTGGATGGACAGTGGTGGCATGCCAAACAACTGAGCTCTAGTTCTCAACACTTTCATAAAGTGCCATAAGTTGAGGTTCACCTTACTGCTCCGGTTGAGTAGAGTGTAGCCGTCAAAGCTGGAATCCGTAGCACTCAGGTGAGAAGAACGGGAAGCAGATATACCCAGTCAGCTGGCAGTGTCCACGGGGATCAGCCTATCTGGCTGCCACGCCTGAATATTTGCAACCGCGTCATAGCTAGGCAGGCGCAATTGTGCAGGAATGCAAACTGCATAACCTCGCCAAATTTCACGGGTGTACAAGAAACCTCGGGGGATTTACAAGGAGATGTTCACCCGGAACAACCGGAGGCCTGCTGGCAGCAACATTCTGAAATTCTTCCTAAGTAGCCTTGAAAGCAGTGAAACGCTCCTATGTTGCAATAACTCAGAATCTCATTCTGAGTGTTCCCGGCAGATGTCATTCGGCTGAACACAACCGTGGACTAATGAGAGCCAGATGTAGGCAGTGCCGTCCATAGTGCTGGATGGACTGTGGTGGCGTGCCAAACAACTGAGCTCTAGTTCTCAACACTTTCACAAAATGCCATGAGTTCAGGTTCACCTTACTGCTCCGGTTGAGTAGAGTGTAGCCGTCAAAGCTGGAATCAATATCACTCAGATGAGAAGAACGGGAAGCAGATATACCCAGTCTGCTGGCAGTGTCCTACGGGGACCAGCCTATCCGGCTGCCACGCCTGAATTTTTGCAACCGCGGCAGACCTAGGCAGGCGCATATGTGCAGCAATGCAAACTGCATTACCTGCCTAAATTTCACGGGTGTACAAGAAACCACGGGTGATTTACAAGTAGATGTTCACCCGGAACAGCCGGAGGCCTGCCGGCAGCAAGATTCCGGAATCCTTCCTAAGAAGCCTTGAAAGCAGTGAAACGCTCCTATGTTGCAATAACTCAGAACCTCATTCTGAGTGTTCCCGGCAGAGGTCATTCGGCTGAACACAAACGTGGACTAATTAGAGCCAGATGTAGGGAATGCCATCCATAGTGCTGGATGGAAAGTGGTGGCGTGCCAAACAACTGAGCTCTAGTTCTCAACACTTTCACAAAGTGCCACAAGTTGAGGTTCAACTTACTGCTCCGGTTGAGTAGAGTGTAGCCGTCAAAGTTGGAATCAGTAGCACTCCGATGAGAAGAATGGGACTAGTCTGCTGGCAGTGTCCTATGGGGACCAGCCTATTTGGCTGCCACGCTTGAATGTTTGCAACCGCGGCATGGCTAGGCAGGCGCAATTGTACAGCAATGCAAACTGCATAACCTGGAAAATTTCACGGGAGTACAAGAAACCAAGAGGGATTTAAAAGGAGATGTTCACCCGGAACAGCCGGAGTCCTGCCGGAAGCAAGATTGAGGAATTCTTCCTAAGAAACCTTGAAACCAGTGAAACGCTCCTATGTTGCAATAACTCAGAACCTCATTCTGAGTCTTCCCGGCAGAGGTCATTTGGCTGAACACAACCGTGGACTAATTAGAGCTAGATGTAGTCAGTGCCGTCCATAGTGCTGGATGGACAGTGGTGGCGTGCCAAACAACTGAGCTCTAGTTCTCAACACTTTCACAAAGTGCCATAAGTTGAGGTTCAACTTCCTGCTCCGATTGAGTAGAGTGTAGCCGTCAAAGCTGGAATCAGTAGCACTCAGGTGAGAAGAACGGGAAGCAGATATACCCACTCCGCAGGCAGTGTCCTACGGGGACCAGCCTCTCTGGCTGCCACGCCTGAATGTTTGCAACCGCGGCAGAGCTAGGCAGGCGCAATTGTGCAGCAATATCAAACTGCATCACCTGGCCAAATTTCATGGGTGTACAAGAAACCACGGGGGATTTACAAGGAGATGTTCACCCGGAACAGCCCGAGGCCTGCCGGCAGCAAGATTCCGGAATTCTTCCTAGAAGCCTTGAAAGCAGTGAAACTCTCCTATGTTGCAATAACTCAGAACTTCATTCTGAGTGTTCCCGGCAGAGGTCATTCGGCTGAACACAACCGTGGACTAATTAGAGCCAGATGTAGGGAGTGCCGTCCATAGTGCTGGATGGACAGTGGTGGCGTGCCAAACAACTGAGCTCTAGTTCTCAACACTTTCACAAAGTGGATGAGTTGAGCTTCAACTTACTGCTCCGGTTGAATAGAGTGTAGCCGTCAAAGCTGGAATCAGTAGCACTCAGATGAGAAGAACGGGACCAGTTTGCTGGCAGTGTCCTACATGGACCAACCTATCTGTCTGCCAGGCCTGAATGTTTGCAACCGCGCCAGAGCTAGGCAGGCGCAATTGTGCAGCAATGGATACAGCATAACCTGGCCAAATTTCACGGGTGTACAAAAAACCACGGGCGATTTACAAGGAGATGTTTACCCGGAATAACTGGAGGCCTGCCGACAGCAAGATTCTGGTATTCTTCCTGTGAAGCCTTGAAAGCAGTGAAACGCTCCTATGTTGCAACAACTGAGAACCTCATTCTGAGTGTTCCCAGCAGAGGTCATTCGGCTGAACACAATCGTGGACTAATTAGAGCCAGATGTAGGCATTGCCGTCCATAGTGCTGGATGGAGAGTGGTGGCATGCCAAACAACTGAGATCTAGTTCTCAACACTTTCATAAAGTGCCATGAGTTCAGGTTCAACTTACTGCTCCGGTTGAATAGAGTGTAGCCGTCAAAGCTGGAATCAGTAGCACTCAGGTGAGAAGAACGGGAAGCAGATATACCCAGTCCGCTGGCAGTGTCCTACGGGGACCAGACTATCTGGCTTCCACGCCTGAATTTTTGCCAGCGCGGCAGAGCTAGGCAGGCTCAATTGTGCAGCAATGCAAACTGAATAACCTGGACAAATTTCACGGGTGTACAAGAAACCACGGGGGATTTTAAGGAGATGTTCACTCGGAGCAGCCGGAGGCCTGCCTGCAGCAAGATTCTGGAATTCTTCCTGTGAAGGCTTGAAAGCAGTGAAACGCTCCTATGTTGCAACAACTGAGAACCTCATTCTGAGTTTTCCCGGCAGAGGTCATTCGGCTGAACACAACCGTGGACTAATTAGAGCCAAATGTAGGCAGTGCCGTCCATAATGATGGATGGAGTGTGGTGGCGTGCCAAACAACTGAGCTCTGACTGCTTTGACGGCTACACTCTACTCAACCGGAGCAGTAAGTTGAACCTCAACTTATGGCACTTTGTTAAAGTGTTGAGAACTAGAGCTCAGTTGTTTGGCACGCCACCACTGTCCATCCAGCCCAATGGACGGCACTGCCTTCATCTGGCTCTAATTAGTCGACGGTTGTGTTCAGCCGAATGACCTCTGCCGGGAACACTCAGAATGAGATTCTGAGTTATTGCAACATAGGAGCGTTTCACTGCTTTCAAGGCTTCACAAGAAGAATTCCGGAATTTTCCTGCCGGCAGGCATCGGGCTGTTCCGGGTGAAAATCTCCTTGTAAAACCCCCGTGGTTTCTTGTACACCCGTGAAATTTGGCCAGGTTATGCAGTTTGCATTGCCGCAAAATTGCGCCTGCCTAGCTCTGCCGCGGTTGCAAACATTCAGACGTGGCAGCCAGATAGGCTGGTCCCCGTAGGACCCGGCCAGCGGACTGGGTATATCTGCGTCCAGTTCTTGTCACCTGAGTGCTACTGATTCCAGATTTGACGGCTACACTCTACTCAACCGGAGCAGTAAGTTGAAGCTCAACTTATGGCTCTTTGTGAAAGTGTTGAGAACTAGAGCTCAGTTGTTTGGCACGCCACCACTGACCATCCAGCACTATGGACGGCACTACCTTCATCTGTCTCTAATTAGTCCACGGTTGTGTTCAGCCGAATGACCTCTGCCGGGAACACTCAGAATGAGGTTCTGAGTTATTGCCACATAGGAACATTTCAATTCTTTTAGGCTTCTTTTTTTTTTCTGGAGCTTTTCTATTAGTCTTTATTCTTTTTTTTTAAATTTTATTTTATTTTATTTGAGAACATAGTGTACAGAGGGGCTACAATTACATGGGCAGGATAATGCGTACGTTTCTTACCAAGCATTACAGCCTCCTCCTTTGTTTACCCTTCACCTCCCTTCCCCCCCCCTCCCCCCACCCAATTATAACCCCCTCCCCCCACCCAATTATACCCCCCTCCCCTCCCCCACACCGACATTGTAAAGCTGGTTTTGACATGACATTTTGTACTTCTCATTGTTGCAACAGGTCCACCTGAATCCTTAAACGACTTGTTTGTCCCCATCTCCTCCACATGTTATGCTGACATCAAATATAGTGAAAGCGGGGGTTACACTGTGGGGGAGGGACATACAAAGCAACAAAGAAATAATCTTATAAATGCGTTAGAAACACATGCATGAAAGAAATGAAAACACTGAAATACATATTTAAGGGTTCATTTTCCTAACATCACATTATCTGACCTTTTCCGCTTGACTCATACCTATACTAGATATTGCAAATAAGGGAAACCATGGGACCTATGCTTCTTTGGGCCTGGCTTACTTCACTTAATATAATTTTTTCCAAACCTTTCCATTTCCTAACAAATGGGGAAATGTCATTCTTTCTGATGGAGGCATAGAATTTCATTGTGTATATATACCACATTTTCTTGATCCATTCATTTACTGAGGGGCTTCTGGGTTGGTTCCATATCTTAGCTATGGTAAATAATGCTGCAATAAACATAGTTGTGCTGGTAGCTTTAGTGTGGTCTTGTTTGTAAACATTTGGGTAAATGCCCAAAAGTGGGATTGCTGGATCATAGGGGAGATCTATGTGAAGTCTTTTGAGGAACCTCCATATTGCTTTCCAAAGTGGTTGAACAAGTTTACATTCCCACCAACAATGAAGTAAGGTTCCTTTCTGTCCACATCCCCTCCAGCATCTGTTGTTCTTAGAGTTCTTGATTTTTGCTGTTCTAATTGGAGTGAGGTGATATCTCAATATTGTTTTGATTTGCATTTCTTTTATGGCTAGGGATGTTGAACATTTCTTCATGTGTCTATTGGCCATCCTTCTTTCTTCTTCAGAGAAGCTTCTCTTTAAGTCTTTCGCCCACTTATTTATTGGGCAGTTGTTTCTTTGAGGATTTGTTGTTGGGTGGTTTAATTTTTTGAGTTCCAAGTATATTTTAGATATGAGACCCTTGTCCGTTGTATGGCTAGTAAAGACCTTCTCCCAATCGGTGGGCTTTCTATTGATCTTGCCAGCTATGTCATTTGCCCTGCAGAAGCTCTGCAATCTTATGCAATCCCATTTGTCCAACCTTTCTTTGATTTGTTGTGCTTCCGGGTCTCTATTCAGAAAATTTCGACCTGAGCCAAGGAGACCTAGGGTTTCTCCTATTCCATCCTGTAATGTTTTCAGAGTGTCTGCTTTGAGTTCAAGGTCTTTGATCCATTTGGAGTTGATTCTGGTGCTTTAGTTTTCTACATGTAGTTAACCAATTTTGCCAGCACCATTTACTGAAGAGGCTGTCATTCTTCCATTCTATTGTTTTAGCTTCCTTATCGAAGATTAGATGGCTATAGGTCTGTAGGTTCATTTCTGGGTTTTCAATTCTATTCCATTGGTCCTGAGGTCTGTTCTTATGCCAATACCAAGCTGTTTTGATTACTATGGCTTTATAGTAGAGTTTGAAATTTGGTATTGATATTCCTCCAGCAGTGTTCTTTCCGTTGAGAAGCGTTTTTGCTATTCGGGGTCTTTTATTGTTCCATATGAATTTTTGGATTGCCTCTTCTATTTCCTTGAAGAATGAGGGTGGAATTTTGATAGGTATCGCGTTGAATTTGTAGATAGCCTTGGGAAGTATTGCCATTTTCACGATGTTAATCTTGCCAATCCAGGAGCATGGGAGGTTTTGCCATTTTTTAAGTTCTGTGTTGATTTCCTTTTTCAAGATTTTAAAGTTTTCATCATAGAGGTCCTTCACTTCTTTGGTTAAGTTAATTCCTAGGTATTTTATTTTTTTGTGGGGCTATTACAAATGGAGTTGCTTTCCTAATTTCAGCCACACTTTTCTCATTGTTGGCATATAGAAAAGCCATTGATTTTTTGGGGGTTAATTTTATAACCTGCTACTTTGCCAAAGTTTTGAATCAGCTTGAGTAATTTGGGTGTGGAGTCTATGGGATTCTTTAAATACAAGATCATGTCATCTGCAAAGAGGGAGAGTTTTATTTCTTCTTTCCCTATTTGGATCCCCTTTATGTCTGCATCTTGTCTTATTGCTGTAGCTAGGCATTCTAATACTAGATTGAAGAGAAGTGGAGAGAGTGGGCATCCTTGTCTTGTTCCTGAGTGAAGAGGAAATGGCTTTAGTTTTTCACCATTGAGTATAATGCTGGCTGTAGGTTTGTCATATACAGCCTTTATTGTATTGAGGAATGTTCCATGGATTCCTAATTTTTCCAGAACCTTCATCATAAAGGGGTGTTGGATCTTGTCAAATGCTTTTTCTGCATCTATTGAGATAACCATGTGGTTCTTATTCTTGCTCCTGTTGATGTGATGAATAATATTAATTGATTTGCGTATATTGAACCAGATTTGCATCCCTGAAATGAATCCTATTTGATCATGGTGTATGATTTTTTGGATGAATTGTTGAAGTCGATTGGCCAAAATTTTGTTGAGAAGTTTTGCATCAATGTTCATCAAAGAAATTGGTCTATAGTTCTCTTTCTTTGATGAGTCCCTGCCTGGTTTTGGGATGAGGGTTATGATGGCTTCATAGAATGTGTTCGGTAGTGAGCTTTCTCTTTCAATTTCATTGAAGAGTTGGAGGAGTATTGGTGTGAGCTCTGCTTTGAAGGCCTTTTAAAATTCCGATGTAAAACCATCTGGTCCTGGACTTTTCTTAGCTGGGAGGTCTCTTATTGCTGTTTCTATTTCAATGCTTGATATGGGCCTGTTAAGCTGGTTTAACTCATCTTGGTTTAGTTTTGGCATGTCAATATTTGCTAGGAAAAGGTCCATTTCTGTCAAGTTCTCAAACTAATTAGCATAAACTTTTGAGAAGTATTCCCTTATAATGTTCTGAATCTTGGTTGTTTCCGTGGTGATGTTTCCATTCTCATCTCTGAGTTTATTAATTTGGGTGTGTTCTCTCCTTTTTCTGATAAGGTTTGCTAAGGGTCTGTCAATTTTGTTAAGTTTTTCGAAGAACCAACTCTTTGTTTTGTTGATTCTTTCTATAGTTTTTTTGGATTCTAATTCATTTAATTCTGATTTAATTTTGATTATTTCTTTCCGTCTACTGGATTGGGGTTTATCTTGCTGCTCTTTTTCAAGGAGGTTTAGATGTGTCATTAAATTGTTAGTTTCAGATCTCTCCAATTTGTTGATGTAGGAGCTCAGAGCTATAAACTTGCCTCTGAGTACTGCCTTTGCTGTGTCCCAGAGGAGCTGGTAATTTGTGTGTTCATTTTTGTTGAATAGCATGAACATTTGAATTTCCTTTCTAATCTCTTCCATGACACACTCATGATTCAGCAGTGTGTTGTTCAGCCTCCATGTGATACCGGACTTTCTTTGGTGGCTTTTGGTGTTGAGTTCTAATTTTATTCCCTTGTGGTCAGAGAGAATGCAAGGTATAACTTCAATGTTTCTGAATTTAGACAAGTTTGCTTTGTGGCCTAAAATGTGGTCTATTTTAGAAAACGTTCCATGTGTTGCTGAGAAGAACGTGTATTCTGATGCTGCTGGGTGAAATGTTCGGTAAATGTCTGTTAAGTCTAGTTGATCTATGCAGCTGTTTAGATCTGCGGTTTCTCTGTTGAGTTTTTGCCGAGTTGATCTATCTAGTGGGGAGAGTGGTGTGTTAAAATCCCCAACAATTAATGTCTTTGGATCTATATGGGATTTGAGGGAAAGTAGTGTTTCTTTGATAAATTTGGGTGCTCCATTGTTTGGCGAATAGATATTTAGAATTGTAATATCCTCCTGAAGGAGAGATCCTTTAATTAGTATGTAGCGACCTTCTTTATCTCTTCTCACGAATTTTAATTTGAAGTCTATTTTATCTGATATTAGGATTGCAACTCCCTCCTGTTTATGAGGGCCGTTTGCTTGGTAGATTTTGTTCCAGCCTTTAACATTGAAAATGTGTTTGTTTTTACGGGCAAGATGTGACTCCTGCAGGCAGCAGATAGAAGGGTCTTGTTTTTAAATCCAACTAGACAGTCTATGTCGCTTAATTGGAGAGTTCAGTCCGTTAACGTTAAGAGATAGGACTGAGAGGTATTTGGGAGTTCCTGCCATGTTATCCACCTTCTTGGGGGCTGCGAAAACTGGGTTCTTCCTAAGGTTCTTGGATTCTCAGTTTGGGTGCAGTTTCTTGGCCTTTGTTGCGGTCTTGTTGGTTTTCTATGTGTAGGACATCTTTAAGAATCTTTTGTAGGGCTGGTTTGGTGGAGATGTATTGTTTCAATTTTTCTTTGCTATGGAAGGTTTTTATTTGGCCTTCAGTTATGAAGGAGAGTTTAGCTGTGTACAGTATTCTTGGTTGATAGTTGTTTGTTTTTTAGGGCATGGCATACGTCATTCCAGGCTCTTCTTGCTTTGATTGTCTCTGCTGAGAAATCTGAGGTAATTCTAATTGGTTTCCCTTTATAGGTGATTACCCTTTTCTCCTTGTCAGCTTTAAGGATCTTTTCCTTGGTCTGGGTTGATCCTGTGTGGATTATAATGTGACGGTGGGATGTCCTATTCTGGTCTGGTCTATTTGGGGTTCTAAAAGCTTCTTGTATCTGAATAGGCCTATCTTTTTGTATGTTTGGGAAGTTCTCTGCTAGGGATCCTGTTAAACAAATTTCCTAGACCATGAACTTCTGTTTCTAGGTGCTCCTCTACACCCATTATCTTAGATTGGGCCTTCTGATGGTGTCTTCCAGGTGTTGGATAGACCTGTCATATTTCTTGGACTTGTCTTGGATGGTTGTATGTTCTTTCTCTATAATATCTAGGCTGTCTTCAATCCCTGAGATTCGATCTTCTGCATGGTCGAACCTGCTGTCAAGACTCTGCTTTGTTTTTTATCTCTTTTCCTTCAAATTGGTCAGCTTTGATGGCTTCAAGTTCTTTGTTGAAGCTCTGTTTTAGGTCTTGTATGAATTTCTTTACTTCCTTAATTTGGTGTTCAGTGTTTGTTCTCAAATCACTTAGTTGATTGGTTTTGGTTTCTTTGGACTCCCATTCCTTCTGTTGGGTTCCATTCAGCATTCCCTTTGTGGGTCTCCCTGACTTCCTTCAGCTCTTTGTTAATGGATTCCATGAATGACTTTAGTGATCTTTGTGTATTCTCTACCTGGTCTCTCAATACCTGAATTACTCTTTGATTAGCTTCCTCCCGTCTGTGGGATTCCTGCAGTTCTCTTTCTTCCCGTTCGTGGGATTCCTGCAGTTCTCTTTGAGTGTTCTCTGCCTGCTCACGCCATTCCTCCTTTCTCTTTGAGTATTCTCAAGTTGTTCACGCAAATCCTGTATCAGGTTTTTGAGTAGCTTCCTCACGCTTGTGATATTCCTGTATAAACTTCTGGGATGCCTCCTCTCTTTCCCCTATCACGCTCATACAGAGTCCTTTGTACATTGTCAAACTTCTCATTTATCATGTTTGCTATTAGTGTTTGTAGAGCTATTTGGGAACTCTCCTCTGGATTATTCTTTATCTGTTCTAATCCCTGATTATCAAGATTGGGAATTGAGATACCCGAATTTGCCATTTTTCTTGTGTTTTTTCCGGCTTACTCGGCCCATTTGAGATGAAGATTGCACCAGTTTTGTGCTAGAACACTATCTAAGGCAACCATCAACCAAAGTTTGCATTTGTACAGTCAATAGTCCTACAGATACAATCTAGTTCAACAGATACATCTATTCAACATCAAACAACTATATGTTAAAGTACTTCGAACCGCAGAAAAGAATTTGGAAAACCAGAAATTATTAGGATTAGGGAGAGATGTGGGTAAAAAATAGGAATAGATTGGTGTGGGGAGGCACAGGGGAGAGTTAACTATGTCCTAATCACAATGCAGGAAATGGGTTGGGTAGGATGCAAGTAGAGAGAGAGAGAAAAAGAAGAGACCGAAAGGGGAATGAAGAGAGACCAGAAAAAAAATGGAAACGTAAAAATTAATGTTATTATAGAGGTTAAAAGACCGTCTATTTAGAGAGGAATGTGAATATGTTCAGAGAAGGGGAGGGACATAGAGGAGATGTGAAAACTTTCAGGATGGGAAAGGGAGAAGAAAAGATCAGAAGTTCAGTAGAGCTAGACAAAAAACAAAAGATAATTAAGAAAGAAAGAAAAAGAGAAAGAAGACAAGAAAAGAAAGGAAAACGCTCATTCACATATTCCTAAAATAAAAATTATAAGATGAGAAAAAAAAAGTTACTGGAAAACAATTATTTTTTCAGAAGAGGCAAAAATTAAACATTAATAAAAGTTTTAGAAGGGAAAAAATTTATATATATATATATATATGATATATATATATATATATGGTAACAAAAAAACAAAAAACAAGCAAAAAAAAGAAAAGAAGAAGAAGAAGAAAAAAAAAAAAGTCTTTGATTTTTTTGGGGGGAGGGGAGGAGTGGGAAGAATCCTGTATCTCCCTTTTGTCTGTAACCAGTCTCTTGTTGGAGTCTCTGGTCAGCTTGAGGTCCTGTGGCTTGATTGGTTTCTTAAGTCGGTTGGTTGGAAGAGGCAGAAAAAAATGCTCTACTTTACCCAAGATTTTGAGATCCCCCTCCCAGGTTAGTTTTCTGGGAGGGTGATCTGCTTTGAGAATCACAAAAGAGGGGGATGTGGTGATGAGGCTAGGTTCTGGGTAGAGTTGAGGCCTTTCAACAAACAGTAGCTTTTCCCTGGGGCTATTTTTTGATAAATCTCACAGCGCCCAGCCTGGAGCCATTCTCAGGGTTTCTGTTTTTCAATTGATTGTGGTGGCTGCTAGAGGGAGGGGCAGCCTGTGGCTCTGGTTACCCAGTGAGGCAAGGCACTCCAACGGCTGGCCCCTGAGCTGGGTGACTTTTCCCTGGATGGAGCTGAGTCTGGCAGGTCACTTCGCCGTTAAGTTCTTGTGACCTGCTAATGACTCGTTTTATTCCAAGACCTGAGCTGGAGCTAGCAGCTCCTCCGAGCTTTGTCGGTATCCAAGATGGAGATCACCGGTGCTGGGGGGGAGGGGTGGCCTTCCCACCTCTGTCTCCTGAGAAGGAGTGAGGATGTCGGGCTTGTACTCACGCCGAGTCTTGGGATCCTGGGTCGTCTCTGTTCTGCAAACAGCAGGATGAAGATGTCCGCTCCTTGTCAGTTCTTGTTGGTGTTGAGTAGAATCCGCTTGTCCGCTGCGTCTGGCTCCTTCGTCCCGGACTCTCTGTGTCTCAGGTATGACCCCGCGGCGGTGGTCGCCGCCGCGACCCTGCCGCCGCAGCAGCAGCTGATGTGTTTCCTTGGCTTCCCTCTCTTGTCTAACTCTCTGTCCTGTGATGGCACACTTGGGGTGATTCTCTGGCTTAGGACTGTTCACTGGAACTCTAAAACTGCTTTCTACGTGAGAGCTTGTTCAGATTCCAGCTTCTCCTCCGCCATCTTCCCGGAACTCCTCCTCCTCCTTCTTCTTCTTCTTCTTCTTTCTTCTTCTTCTTCTTCTTTCTTCTTCTTCTTCTTCTTCTTCTTCTTCTTCTTCTTCTTCTTCTTCTTCTTCTTCTTCTTCTTCTTCTTCTTCTTCTTCTTCTTCTTCTTCTTCTTCTTCTTCTTCTTCTTCTTCTTCTTCTTCTTCTTCTCCTTCTACTTCTCCTTCTTCTTCTCCGTCTGCTTCTGCTTCTGTTCTCCTTCTTCTCGTTCTCGTTCTCGTTCTTCTTCTTCTTCTTTCTTCTTCTTCTTCTTCTTCTTCTTCTTCTTCTTCTTCTTCTTCTTCTTCTTCTTCTCTCTTCTTCTTCTTCTTCTCTTCTCCTTCTCCTTCTCCTTCTCCTTCTCCTTCTCCTTCTCCTTCTCCCTTCTCCTTCTCCTTCTCCTTCTCCTTCTCCTTCCTTCTCCTTCTCCTTCTCCTCCTTCTCCTCCTCCTTCTTCTTCTTCTCCTTCTTCTTCTCCTTCTCCTTCTCCTTCTCCTTCTCCTTCTCCTTCTTCTTCTTCTTCTTCTTCTTCTTCTTCTTCTTCTATCTTCTTCTTCTTCTCTTCTTCTTCTTCTTCTTCTTTCTTCTTTCTTCTTCTTCTTCTTCTTCTTCTTCTTCTTCTTCTTCTTCTCTTCTTCTTCTTCTTCTTTCTTCTTCTTCTTCTTCTTCTCTTCTTCTCCTTCTCCTTCTCCTTCTCTTCTCCTTCTCCTTCTCCTTCTCTCTTCTCCTTCTCCTCTTCTTCTCCTTCTTCTTCTTCTTCTTCTTCTTCTTCTTCTTCTTCTTCTTCTTCTTCTTCTTCTTCTTCTTCTTCTTCTTCTTCTTCTTCTTCTTCTTCTTCTTCTTCTTCTCTTCTTGCTTCTTCTTCT
>NW_027202778.1:150000-157908 GCF_024711535.1 Dipodomys merriami | reverse complement strand
CAAACCCTGCTAGCACAGGCTGGCCTGGAACTTTCTGCTACTTTGTTGCTTGAGGAATGTCTTTCTTCTACCCAAGACATTCCATAACAAAATTTATTTTCTAATAACAACAACAACCAAAAAGATCAATTATTAGGGTCCTTACCCTAGGACTTAGGAGCACACAGGACATCTTGATTATATCAGTTCCCTCTGTCCAGAGAGCATTGTGTGCCTGGGGCTTACTGGTTTACAGAATGTCTCCTGAGCCTGGGAAAGAGGTATAAAAGGAAAAAGCATCCCATGTCCTGTGCATGAGCAGGCAATGGAATATATGTTGTATTAAATATTTCTCTGGATATAGAACCTCTCTGCCCACTCTGACCTTGGATATGAACATAGCTCACAAGTCACCAACAAAGAGCAAGGCTTTTGCTCTTACTTCCATATTGTAAATGGTTACTATCTCAGTTTTTATTCACTGAAGTGTCACAAATAAATGAATCACAATCACCAAGAAGTAATAACTTACCCTGGCCAGTTTGTCTGGTTTGCAGGAGATGTGTTGGGAAAAACATCTCTGTTATCTCTTCAGAAAAATCTTCATCCCCTGAAAAAAACAAAGTTTTACATGAAAAACATTCCAGAAAAACTGCTGAGGATCACAAGAAAGGTGAGAAGGAAGAGGAGTGAAGGCAGCAGAAGTATGCATAACAATTTAATGAGCATGGAATATGAGTGCTTATAGAATTTTTTCCTTTCCTTCTCAAGTTTTTATGATGCATTGTTATCATTATCCATTCTTTCACTATTAAACTTAAATGTCCAATTAAGACAAACATTTCTGAGACTTTTCTTCCACCACTGGTTAAGCTGAAGCTACAAGTGTTAGGGATAATAATAATCACTCGGCCTTCTGAGATTTCTGGGCAGACTTTGTGGCCTTGCCAGCTCCAGCAGACTTCTTGTCCACATCTTTGATGCCACACACAGCAACTGTCTCCTATCACAAACAGCAAGATGACCCAAAGGAGGATAGTCAGAGAAGCTCTCCACATACACAAGGCTTGCTGGAACCATATGAACCATGACAGCATCACTAGACTTCAGGAATTTAGGACTAGCTTCCAACTTCTTACAAGATCTCTGTTCAAGTTTCTCTTTCCACTCAGTAAACTTGCAAGCAATTTACGCTGAATGACAATCCAGGACAGAGGCATAGTTAGTACTGATTTGGCCTGGACGGTTCAGGAAGGTCACCTGAGCAGTGAAGCTAAATGCTTCCTTGGGTGGATCATTCTTGTTGTCATCACCCACGTTGCCACACCAAACATCTTTGGCTGACATGCTTATAGAATTTTTTTGTGCATAGTATGTCCATAGATGTTCTTAATGGGCTTATAAGAGAGGTGGGCATTATCACACTTTGGCAATAAAGATAATGAAGGCTGGAAGAGGTCAAGAATTTCCACAAGATTTCTTAGCAAAGGTTAGGAGTTAAACCTTTGCCTCCACTCTCAATGCTCTTTGCGTCACATTACAGAAGAATGAATGGAGAGTATGAAGCAGATATTGTATAAAGTAAATGGAATTCAGGGCTGGGAATGTGGCTTAGTAGTAGAGTGTTTGCCTAGCATGCATGAAGCCCTGGGTTTGATTCCTCAGTACCACACAAACAGAAAGAGACAGAAGTGACCCTGTGGCACAAATGGTAGAGCAATAGCCTTCAGCACAAAGAGGCTCAGGGACAGAACCCAGGCCCTGAGTTCAAGCCCCAGGACCAGAAAAAAAAGAAAAGAAAAAGAATTTTAAAAATGGAATTCAAGTTATGGGAAGAGTTTCAGGCAGAGAAAATGAGTGCCAAGATTAGGGGGTGAAAGCATAGCAGGAAGTTTAGTATAATCACAGCATTTAATGTAAACAAAGGAAAAAAAGCAACAAAGTAGGATCCAGCAAAGACTAGGCCTTTACATCCTAGTAAGATTTCAAAGTTTCTAACGAAGAGATGAGGAACCACTGAATGAATTTTAGAACAGAGACAAGTAAGATCAAATTTAAATCAAAGGAAGATCATTTTAATGGCTGAGTAGAGAACTGATCAGCACTAATCTAGGAACAAAAAAGGAAGTAAAATTGAGGAAATAATCCATGATCCAAGTGAGCAAGGTGATGTTTAAATCAGCGGGAGAAAGGATTAATGTTGGAAGGGTGCTAAGGAAAATGCTATCTTGATGATGGGAAAACAGAACACCTCACTGAAGAAACATGCAAACATATGGGTAAGTCAAGAGCAAACTATAATCAAGACAGCCAAACATACTGTCAGGAAATATTCCTTCTCTCTTTACACACCTAAATCCTATCCAGTCACTCACTTTGAGACCAGCCAAAGGTTTTAACCTTTAGAATCTATATATTTCTTAATCATCAGTCTATAGCTTAAAGGGCAAATTGTTACTGCTTTATCTGACCATTGTCCCCCAAATTTCCTGGGATTGGTGGGAAGAATGTATCATAGCTCATTTGTGCCTCTCCCTTGGCATTTAAGAGAAAGAATTAAAATGACTTAGCAATCCCAAGTATAAGATGGATTGTGAAGCTGATCTCATTAATACCATCCTTACCAACGTAACTCATTTAAGCAACATTTAACTATATCCTAATATGAATAAAAATCTAAAACCTGACTCGTAGGTTGTCATCCAACTAAATCCTACTGGGTGCAAGAAATTAATCTAAAAACATAATGACATACCTATATCACAAAATATTGACAAAATGATCCAATAGCATGCAGAATTTTTTTCATTTATATTTATCTCATTCTGTTCTAAAAAATTATTTAGTGTATACTTAGAATGTAAATAATATTCCAATATATACATTTAATTTACAATGTTCAGATATACAATGTATTATGTTTGAGTGTTAATAACTTTTTTTTGGTAAGTGTTGAGAACAAAATGAGGCAGGTCACTGCTGTGGCTCATGCCTGTAAACCTAGCTATTTGGGAAGTTGAGAATGGAGGATTATAATTTGAGGTCAGCCTTGGCAGCACAGTTTGTGAGATCCCTTCTCAGCCATAGCCTGTTACATTAATATGTGCTCATCCTCCTACACTAATGTGAGAGTCCAAAATTAAGAGGATCTCAGTTCCAGCCCAGCCTGGGCAGAAAATTTTAGGAGATTCCATCTCAACAGAGAGGCTGGACACAGTGGCAAGTGTCTGTGATCCTAACAATGACAGGAAGACTGAAATCGGTAATTGTAGTTCAGGCATGCATCCAGGCAGGAAACCATACTCTCCCTGAAAACAGTCAAGGGAAAGCAGGGCCCAAGACATGGCTCAGTGGTAGAGTGTCTGCTTACTAAGTTTGAGTGAGCTGAGCTCAAACCCCAGTACCATCATAACAAAGGAAAACAATGGTGGAAGATCACTACCAAATACTTTCCACAGAATTAAGTATATATTGGGAAGGAGTGTGGCCCAGTATTAGGCTAGGGGTATAACTCCATGGTAGAGTACTTGCCTGAGGCTTGGTGACTGGCATTGAGATGAGGAGAAGTTGCATCGAAAGTATGTAGGATGGTGCTGGTGGCTCACGACAATAATCAGCTACTCAGGAGGCTGAGACCTGGAGGATGGACGTTTAAAGCCAGCCAGGCAGAAAATTCTGTTTAGATCTATCTCCACTTAGCAAGAAAAAGACAGACTGATGTCGTGGTTCAGATTAGTAAGACATCAGCTGAGTTCAAGCTGTGGTCCTGGCACCAAAAACAACAATAACAAAATAAATAAATAAAGGAATAAAGTGTGGGCTTTGGAGGGACTTTGGAGAAAGGCAGGACTCTCCCAAAATTGGAAGACATATTCTTAGGCAAAGGGATGGCAAGGACCAAGAATGCTGATAGAAAAAGATGACCAACACTACCACAACAGCAGGTTCCTACCTTTATCCCCGTCAGCTACTTCCATTTTTTCAGTACTTCATTGAGATATCATTAAATGCCAACATCACTGCTGAATTCTCAACAAATATCACTGAGGAGGGCTGGCAAAGAGTGAGAGGAGTTGGGCAGGAGTCTCTTTTCAGAGTCATTTCTGGTGAACATATTAGACAAAAATCCAACTGTTTAGAAAATCCCTCAGAGTCCTCTGAATGGTATTTAAAGTTCAAGATTCCCATTCCTACACCAAACAGATGCTGATTACATGAACAAATGCAGTTAATTGCAGAAAAAAGTTTATAAATAACACAACTGTCATATTGAGGACTAATTAGAAAGAATGCAACTATCTAAACACATCACAATGGCTTTATGTGTTTCCTAAGTTAAGACTTCTAAAAAGCAGATTTTTTAATCTATTATATCTTTGGAATCATTAAAATAATTACCATCTCTTGCTTATGACTATTATGCCACTTATTGAATACATTATTTCATTTTTGTTTTGTTTTGTTTTGTTTTTGCCAGTCTTGGGGTCTGAACTCTGGGCCTGGGCACTGTCTCTCAGCTCTTCAGCTCTTCAGCTCAAGGCTAGTGCTCTACCACTTGAGCCACAGCACCACTTCTGGCTTTTTCTGCTTATGTGGTACTGAGGAATCGAACCCAAGGCCTCATGCATGCAAGGCAAGCACTCTACCACTGAGACACCTTCCCAGCCTCTGAATAACGTATTTCATTTAGTACTTATTTTAACAACCTGTAAGGAATTAGATTGGGTTACCTTACAGATGAGAAAAGAGCTCAGGATCGCAGGTCACATGGCTTTAGTAAAAGACAGATCTTCATTTTGACTCAGTGGATAACTCCAAAGCCCATCATACTTAACTGCCATCTCAATACTTCAGAAAAACATTAAGAACTTATGTTCAAAAAATCTTTTTTTCTTTTTTTGTGCAAGTCCTAGGGCATGAACTCAGGGCGTGGGTGCTGTCCCTGAGCTTCTTCAGCTCAAATCTAACAATCTATCACTTCAGCTACAGCTCCACTTTGGGCTTTTGGTCGATACCTGGGGATCAGAGTCTCACAGACTTTGCTGGTGAGCTGGCTTTAAACCCAGATCCGGGGTCTCAGTTTCCTGAGTATCTAGGTTTACAGGTGTGAGCCACCAGTACCTGGTCAGAAAAAATTTTCTAATCAGGAATCAAGCTTTTACATAGACTAAGGAATCATTTATTAGTAAGATGTTATAAAATTGTCTAGTCTGACTTCTTAAACACGATGCTGAAGACAACAAACAAAAAAGAAAATGTCCCAGTCTGCATAAAATCCCTACTAAAGGAGTAACAAAAGTTTCTCACTGAGAAATATTCGCTTTGTAGAAAACTTGAAGACTAGTTATTTTACAGTTGATGAGAAATAGAAAAAAATCAAAGCCGGGCGCTGGTGGCTCAAGCCTGTAATCCTAGCTACTCAGGAGGCTGAGATCTGAGGATCGCGGTTCAAAGCCAGCCCGGGCAGGAGAGACCATGAGATTCCTATCTCCAATAAACCACCAGAAAACCGGAAGTGGCGCTGTAGCTCAAGTGGTAGAGCGCTCGCCTTGAGCTGAAGAGCTGAGGGACAGTGCCCAGGCCCAGAGTTCAAGCCCCACGACCGACAAAAAAAAAAAAAAAAAAAAAAGAAAGAAAAAAATCAAATGAGGTTTAGAGATATCAGTGGCAAGCACACTGACAGTTCAAAGAAGTAAACAGAGAGCCATCTTTCAAAGCACTAATATTTGGAAAATTTTCATCTGGCAGCTCTCAAACATGCTAGTCTCAGGACCTCTTAATACTCTTAAATTTTGAGAGCTCCCAAAGAGCTAATTAAAAAGGTAAGGTGGCTCAGTGGTAGAGTGCTTGCCTTGCATACATGAGGTCCTGGGTTCGATTCCTCGGCACCACATAAGTAGAAAAAGCCAGAGGTGGCACTGTGGCTCCAGTGATAGAGCACTAGCCTTGAGCTGAAGAGCTGAGGGACAGTGCCCAGACCCAGAGTTTAGGTCCCACAACCGGCAAAAAAAAATGTTAGTAGAGCCAGGAACTGTTGGCTCTCACCAGTAATCCTAGCTACACACTCAGGAGACTGAGATCTATAGATTGCTATTAAAAGCTAGCTGGAGCAGGAAAGTCAATGAGATTCTTATCTCCAATAAACTACTCAGAAAACAAAACAAAACAAAACAAAAAAAACCCAGAAGTACAACTATAACTCAAGTGGTAGACTACAGCTCAGGATCAATGCCTAAGTGCTGAATTCAAGCCCCAGGACTGGCACAAAACTAAATAAATTAAATAAAAAATAGGGGATACACATGCATTCGCATATGCATGCACACACACACGAGAGAAACAGACAGATATGTTAAAAAGTAGAACTCAGCTAATGAGCAAAGCATCAGGTATTGAGTCCTAGTTTCACAACCCAAACAAAAGAAAATTTAGAACTCAAGTGCTTATGGTAGTTTTGTAAACTTAAGAACAAAAACACTGGGGATGGGAAGGTGGCTCAGTGGTAGAGTGTCTTGTATGCATGAGGCCTTGAGTTCAATTACTGAGCACCACATAAGCAGAAAAAGTTGTAAGTGGTGCTGTGGCTCAAGTGGTAGGATACTAGCACTGAGCTAAAGAGCTGAGGGTCAGCACCCAAACCCAAAGTTTACTCCACACAACTCACCAAAAAGAAAAAAAAAGAAAGAAAAGAAACACTACTTATTAATATACGCTTATTGAAAAAAAACTGTATTTTCCAAAAAAGGTAAAATTTCAGCAGAATAGTCCCATTGTTTTACATCTTTAATAAATCTCTTCATCCTTTAGCCTAATGAAAGACACCTGTATTCTCTCATCTGCTTTTATACTGTCTGTTGGGTTATGTTGTTTCAAGTATATGCAGAAAATCTACCTTACAAAGTCACTTAGTTAGAAAAGGAAGAAGTATTTTAGTTGCCTTCTCAGATTATCAATAAAGCTAATGCTGGCATACTCCTTAATATTACACTAAAACTCAACTAGTGGTCATCTCTTAAAATTTAGTTGTAATGAGATATATAGCAATGAGCCTGAAGCTATACCATAAGATTTTCTGCTTGGATGTATTAAATTAAAATCAGTTAGTCTTTTCTTTTCTTTTGCCTGTACATGATTTGCTAACATCACACATTAAATAATGGGAAAATACTCACACTGAGTCACACAAATCTTCCAAATGCTGACCAACTGTCCTGAAATCAATGAATATAGCTGGTATTATCAACACAGATTTCATCAGCATAGTCTGTAAACAGCACTGGGAAGCTACAAAGCTCAACAGAGCAATAAATACATTCTACAAAATTGAAACTTAGTTTGAATGTGTATCATGACTCATACATCGTTGCTTTTCTCGTCGTAAAGGCTCATTTCATTCACTTTTAAGAAATGTTCACCAAATAAAATTCTAGTCTCTATGACCACTTGTATACTTCAGAGTGACAATGTCATTCCATGGCAAAGTAAATAGTTCATTTAAACACTACAAATGGGTAGGCACTGGTGGCTCATGCTTGTAATCCTAGCTACTCAGGAAATTAAGATCTAAGGATCATGGTTCAAAGCCAGCCCAGGCAGAAAAGTCTGTGAAACTCTTATCTCCAATGAACTACTCAGAAGAAGCCAGAAGTGGTGCAGTGGTTCAAGTGGTAGAGCACTACCCATGAGCAAAAAAGCTTAGGGCAACATCCAAGCCCTGAGTTCAAATCCTAGGACCAGCTTAAAAAAAAAAGACAAAACTGAATTCATTGGATTCCACTTTCTTAAAATAGCCAATTAGCAGAGAATATGTCTTAGAAATATATCTAATTAAATGTTAAAATAAAACAACCCTTAAGATTCATTTGTCCAGAAATTACATTTTATACTAACTGCCACATTACCTAATTACTATAAAAAATGAGCAGCTTC